>NW_015506422.1:53393-79532 GCF_001515645.1 Sinocyclocheilus grahami | reverse complement strand
GGAGGGATGCTGGAACAGCTGAGACTGGAGAGAGGTAAGCAGCTGCTTATATACTCTGGCTGTTGATTGAAAGATTAGATGGGCTCGCTCCTTCCTAACTTACGTTAAGGAACTTCATTTAACAAGTTCGTTTGCCCATATAATCTTAAGGAAAATGTGTGTAAACTTTGGCTTGCTGTCCACCGATGAGGGGCTCGATGAAGCAGCTTCAACTCGAGCTCTGATATACCCTACAGAAATAAAGAAATAAATT
Organism: Sinocyclocheilus grahami; assembly: GCF_001515645.1. Lineage (NCBI taxonomy): Eukaryota > Metazoa > Chordata > Actinopteri > Cypriniformes > Cyprinidae > Sinocyclocheilus > Sinocyclocheilus grahami. The sequence continues at coordinate 79,279 of NW_015506422.1, read as the reverse complement.
TGGGACAGCAAGTCGAGTTTAGCGAGATCAACATATCTGAGGGTTTAAATATACGGGATACTTCAAGAATTCAAGAATAATGGTGATACCCCCCAAAAGGAGTGAAATTTAAGCTATACTAATGATGGTGGTGAGAGAGCCACGCTTTGGAACTTTAATTAAGGAGCATCTTACTGCTGCGGCAGTGACTTTCCTGGAATTACTCCTGCGGGAGTATCTCAGGACTGGAGGTTTGAGAGCGTAGCTGGAGTACACCCTGCTGCACATCCGTGCCATGGAGCCCTATGAAGTAAAAATACCAAGGGGCCGACTCCCCCCCCCCCCTGGCCGCAGAAAGAGGGAGCCCGCGGTGTATATATAAACGCAGAGCTACCCTCCCCCTGATGCGAGGGTTTGGACCACGTAAGGACATGCGGGCCCGCTACACCCGAGGGACAGATGAACCTTGGTACATCCAGTCCGCTTGTTTGGATAGGAGGGCTCACGCTGCGATCCGAACGGGAGAGCCCCCATAGTTAATAACATGGAGGATCACATGGCGATTCGGAAAGGGGGAGCCTCCACTGCGCCCGAACAGAAAGCTCACACTGCGATTCGACCGGGAGAGCTCCCGCGCATTTGAAGGAGAGAGCTCCCTATAGGTATCAAAGGAGATCTCAATCGCAATCATACGGGAGAGCCCACACTGCGATTCGAATGGGAGAACCTGGACGGCATCTGGATGGGGAGCCCACACGGCGATTCGAATGGGAGAGCCCACTCCAGGAGTGGTAGCTCGCGCCGATTTGAAAAGGGGGAGCTCTCACTGCATCCAGATGAATAGGAGCCCTGCGGGACCATGTAAACAGGAATGCGCGGAATAGTAGGGGGGAAGCGGTCCGGACTCAGAAAGATGCTAGTGTTTGGTGAGCTTGTCTAATGTGGAGAAGATCAGATCGAATGTATGTTTCGAAGGTATGAGACGTCCATCAACCCAGCATTTTAATTTGGGTTCGGAAAGTCCCCTCTGTGCTGCTGTGGTGGCTGCCCCAATGCGTAACGAATGGGAAGAGAAAAGTTTGGTTGGGATGCCAGATCTGCTGAGGATGGCTTTGAGGTTATTTTGGAACCAATGTCTGGAGGCAGGAAGGTTTTTATCGTCGATAAAAAGAGGGTCAAGAGAAGAGGTAATTTGGGATTTCCTCTGATGAAGAAAAAGGGCTACGGACTGATATGGTTCGATGGGGGTTGGCAAATTGAAGATGAAGATTGAATGTCCGCGTTTCAGTTGGTCAGTTTTGCTTTGTTTGATGTTGAAACGTATGATGTCGCGGTTTATAATTTGAAGGACGGAGAATGTAGGATGTATGGCTGGGTTGAAGTTTGAGTTGGTGGTGAGTTCTGAGACTCTGAGGAAGCTGAAGAAAGCCAAATTGAACATGGCATCCAAGGTTCTTGTTTTGTTAAGGGAAAATAAACTTGAACAGAGAGTAGTTAGGCAGATGTTGAGGAGATCGATGGTTAGGGGCTGTCTAGAGTCTGGACAGGGGGGACTGGTTTTTTGTAAACCTTTGAGGAGGAGATAAATCTGAGGGTTTGAAATGTTGGGGCACTGTTGGCCGTAGATGAGTTTGAAAAAGAAATGGATGCCGCTGAGGTAGACTTTGATTGATCCTGGTTTAATTGAATTGGCAAGATTGAGGGAAGAGATGAAGGAGGATATTGAGAGGAGGGAAAACTCAGGAAAAACCATGTTGTGAGCTCTGTGGAAGGTTTTGAAAGAACTCCACGCTGTCCAGTAGGTTTAGAGTGTTCTGGGAGAAACGGCTTGTAAAATGGTATTGGTAGATAGGGTATGGAGGTGTCTGAGGAGGTGGTCTAGAGGAATAAGAGTTCTGAATAAGGAGGAACTGGAGTTGGGTTGGAGTCTGCATCCGCAGCCAATGTTCTGAATTTCTGAAAAAGAAAACGAGATAAAGCATCAGCGATTTCATTTTGATGACCAGGAATGTGTTCAGCTTTAATGACAAATTGGTGACAGGTAGAGATCCAAATTAAACGTCTAAGAAAGGGCATGATTTTTGGAGCACTAGAAAGGCCTTTGTTGATGCAGTGGACGGTGGCAGAATTATCACAGTGAAAAAGGATGTTTTTCGTTGACCATTCGGAGCCCCATAGATAGGCTGCTACTACTATGGGGTATAGCTCAAAAAGGGCAGTTGATTTGGCGGTTTGGCTTGTGTCAGTGAGCTCAGGTGGCCAGGTTGAGTCGAACCACCGTCCTCTGTAGAAACCTCCGAAACCAGTGGAAGTGGCAGCGTCAATGAATAAGGAGATGTCACAAGGTCGGGACAGAAAATCATCGTAGAAGAATGTTATGCCGTTCCAACTCTTTAAGAAGGTGATCCACAATTTCAAATCTGCCCGACATGGTTGGCTTAGATAAATTATTTGTTCTAGATCAGAGGCTGAAGTAGCGAGAGTTAGCAGGTGGGAAATGAAAGGCCGGCCTTGGGGAATTATGCGCTTGGCTTAATTTAGGTGGCCTAGGAGCGAAAGCAAATCCTGCTTGCTGCAATGGTTAGAATCTAACAAGTTTGATGCGATTGTGACTATGACTATCTGTTTTTTCTTTGGGGAGAGAGGCTTGGAGTTTGACGGAGTCAAGGAGGATACAGAGAAATTCCAAGGATGTAGAAGGGCCCTCGGTTTTTTCAGGAGAGAGGGGAACACCTAGTTTTGAAAACACTGATTGGATGACGGTTAGGTGTTTGGCTGCAGGGGGAATGACTTGGAGAAATGACAAGGAAATCGTCGAGGAGATGGATGAGGTATGGGATGGCATAATTGTTTTGTAAAATCCAGCAGAGCGCTTCAGAAAGCATATAAAAAATTTTTTGACTGCTTTTACAGCCAAAAGTAAGACGGACTGCGAAGTAGAATTTCTCGTTCCAATGGATGCCAAACAGATGCCAGAAATCTGGGTGAATGGGCATGACTTTAAAAGCAGATGTTATGTCGACTTTTGCTAGCCAGGCTCCGAGACCGGCATTTTTTATGAGAGTGATTGCTTGGTCAATGTCATGATAATGTAGGGAGAATTACTCGGATGGGAATGTCCGTGAAGAGCAGAGAGATCAATGATAAGTCGCTTTTTGGCGGAAAATGTTCTGGTGGCTACTCCGATAGGACTTATGCGAAATAATTCAGAAGGTGGAGAATCGAAAGGGCCAATCATGAATCCAGAAACTAAATTTTTTTTGATGAGGGCTTTGACTGTGTTGGGTTCAGCTGTTGCAGATTGTAAGTTATTGCAGATCATGCTAGAAATGGGTATACTTTCCAAACCGGGGTCAAAACCTTCTTTCAAACTTGAAAGAAGGAATTGAGTGAAATTTTTGTCTGGATGGTTTTCCAATTCACTAGCTAGAGAAGGAATGATAATAGGAGAAGAAAGGTACTTTTGAAACTTTTTATTAAGGTTAGCAGACGAGCGGATCGTGGATCGTGCATGGGCTCCACCACAGAAATTGCAGACGTGGAGGAAGCGGCATCGTTGTCTGGTGCAGCCCGAAGTGTTGAAACTGTTACAGACTTGTCTGCCTGAAACTGAAGTGAAGATCTGGTCATGATTGCTTCTTGAGCGAGGGGTGTATGAAGTGGATTTTGGAGCTTGAGACGACACTGGATTGGGTGGAGGATTGGGGTTGGTTAGGGGACATTCTGCGGTTGGATGAACAATGGACCTGCAGATGGCACAGGAGAGGCTTCAAACGCCTAAGAAAACTCGGTTTACAGTTCGAGGTCTAGGGCTCCCCAATATAGACACTGGTTCCAGTGGGTAAAATTGGACTTGTCAATGTGTTCTTTTGTGTTAATGTTGAAAACTGTTCTGTGACAGGGTCTTAGGTTTAGGCTTGCTTCAGAGAGGCTGGGGTCCGATTTATGACATCCTGTTGTCAGGGGCCTCTGTGGAATTTTTGTGACTCCTCGTGCCTCAACTCGGTTCTGACCAAATCTTAGATTGTCTGATTCGGTCTGATATCCTACAGGAGGTAGAGAAGCAAAAGGAGTTACGGAAGAGTAAGATGGGATAAATAGGTCTCTCCTGGGAAGTGGAGTAACCTGCATATGAGTATTCGTGAGCGCTGAAGGAACTGAGGAACTGTTTTTTGCGGCTGCTGTTGCTGGCCGGGTGGAAAGGCCGGCGGACGAGGAAGTGTGAGCGGCTCTAGTTTTTTCCCCTCTGATCTTTGCCATAGCCTCTGGATTAGCGCGCTGAGGATGACTGCGTTCCGAACGCCAAGCCGGGAGAGAAGCAGAAATGGATGACGACTGGGTCTTCTTTTTTGGAGAAGTTGAGGAGTTTGTTGGGATGCTGGAGCTGTTATTGGAGTTAATGAGTATATCGTAGAGTTGAGCTTTTGATGATCTGCGGGAGAAATGAAGTCCGGAATTTGAGCGGGCTTGACGTAGGCTGTTGACGGACCATTTTTGAATGGGTGGAATTGGAGGAATGGTGGCAGCGGAATGACGAGATGGATGAGGCGCGGTTACCGCTGGTGATCTTGAAGATGGAGGGGAGAGTCTCTTTGTTTGGATCCGTGTGATCCAGTGATTTGCACATTGCCACTGTTGGTGTCTCGGGACAGGAGAAAAGTTCGTCATCTGACGGAAAAAGCTGGAGGTCCGGTGAGCCTGACATAATTTGTACGACACAACCGGAAAATGCTGGAACAGCTGAGACTGGAGAGAGGTAAGCAGCTGCTTATATACTCTGGCTGTTGATTGAAAGACTAGATGGTCTCGCTCCTCCCTAACTTACGTTAAGGAACTTCATTTAATAATTCTATGAGTCTCACTTGTGAAACAGGTATTATAGTACATGAGTTTGCTCCATAATGCTCACATGGTCTAATTTTGGGTAAAAATAGAAAAATAATAGTACTTTGTAACGCAGTAACTAGTTTTTCAGCAAGCTACATTTTTACTCTTACTTGAGTCATATTATTTTTCAGTACTTTTACTTGTACTCAAGTAAATTATTCCTTAAGTAGCCATACATTTACTTAAGTACAGTTTCATAGTACTCTTTCCACCACTAGGTATATGTAAATTTAAAGCATAAAACGTCATTCAGATTTCAGATGTGCACTTAGTCATGTGTAATATGTATGTGGAGGATCTCGTCCATTTGATGTTCATCATGCTCATCTGATGTTCGCTACTGTTATGAATAAGATATGCAACTTTAATACACATGGGAAATTCCCAATATTAAACAAATAATCAAATTTACATGCATAGGACATTTGCGTTCTAAGAGTGTACAGGAATACTTCAGATATAAAAACACTCTGATGTTTTCTCATTAAATCGGTAAGATTTACTGTTAATTCAATAGAATATATGGGAGCACTAGGGAATAAGAATATGGCGGTGTAGTGGCTTCACTTCTATATCATTGAGAGTAATCCAGTTCTCTGTTATAGATTAGTGGTGTAAACTTATAATAATGGATTACTATGGTCACATGGACTTAATGGACACACGTACGCGGTGACCATAAAGTCCTCAAGACACATCAGATTTTATTTAAAATATCACTTTACCTCAAACATCTTGTTTTTATAATCCTTGAAAAACGCAATCAAATAAAATTAGATTAAAATAAAATTAGATTAAGCAGACCTAAAGTAGAAGAGAGATCTCGCTTCTGGATTGCAAAATAACAAAAACACATCAGTGATGAATGTCTCGATATTATCTCATGTAGAAACATTTGGCAATGTACAGTTTGCTTGATCAAATTTATGTACCAATAATAAATTGTAAGTGTGTTTTTTTAATATACCCAGCACCAAAAGTAGAACTGTTAGAATCAGAATCAGAATGAGCTTTATTGCCAAGTATGTTTACACATACGAGGAATTTGTTTTCGTGACAGAAGCTTCCACAGTGTAACAAAATGACAGTGACAGAACAAAAAAACACAGATAATAAAAAATAAAAACACAAATAAATAAAAAATAGGTCAAGTAAATAAGAAATAAACGATGCCACAGAACTGTTTGCTCTGTAGGCAAACTGAAGAGGATCCAGCAAGGGTCCAGTGATGTCCTTCAGGTGGGCCAGCACCAATTTTTCAAAAGACTTCATGACCACAGATGTTAGAGCCACAGGCCTGTAATAATTTAGTCCTGTAATTTTGGATTTCTTTGGTATGGGGATGATGGTGGAGCATTTGAAGCATGAAGGGACTTCGCACAGCTCCAGTGATCTGTTGAAGATCTGTGTGAAGATGGGGGCAAGCTGGTCAGCACAGGATTTCAGACAGACTGGTGTAACACAATCTGGGCCTGGTGCTTTTTTCCTTTTCTGCTTCCGGAAGACCTTGTCTTCGCTGATCTGAATTGCAGGTGTGGGGGAGGGGGGGGTTGCTGGAGGTATGAATGGTTGTGTGGAGAGTAGGGGTGTGCGATATATATCTTCTGCAATAATATCGTAATTGTTGTTTTAACGATGTGCGATTTGACATTATCGAGTATTTTGCAAAAACCATTCAAAATATCCCTACAGAGCGCACGCATACATTATGTGAAGTCTAGACTAGTGTGTGTGCGCATTTAGAGCGCGTTCTTTCACTGCATGATTCAGTCTTTTAAAATGCATTTAGAATGATCACAAATTCAAGACATGATGGCAGAAAATGTATATATTTATACCACTTCATATAGCTATTCAATTTCACACGATGAATGAATCAACCGTTTAAATGATTCGGTTCAATCGCAATGACTCACTTATTAACAGTGATTTGCTACCACCTGCTGGTGGTTTTAATTTCAAATTTCGGCTTTTTCTTTTTAGATTTTTTTTCATGTTTTAAATCATTTCAAATATCAGTATTCAATGTTTTATGTTTAATATATAAAAACATTATTTATGCATTTGTAATTGCAGGTTAAATGCATTCATGTCTTGCATTAAACAAAATACATGTGTGTAAATACATCTAAATGCCACTTCAGATGCAGCTTCTGTGTTGAGTTCATTTGCTTGGTAACAGCCCAAATGTCTTATTATTCTAATTCCCTGATTAAATGTAAGCATTTGAATCAAAAGATAATGGACACGTTTAGCGTTTAGAAAAAATGGCTTTATAAAAGTAAAAATGCCCATAAAATGTAAAAATCAGTTTAAACTTATTAGAAAAGATTAACTTCTATCAGTATGAACTGACCACCACACAGAATATGAAGAATATTAAAAATATTAGGAGTCAGCTGTCTTCGGCAGTCCTTAAGGTACCAGCACAATAACACACTCAGCAAAATATCGACTAATTATCGTTATCGATAAAATCCCAGAAAATATAGAGATATTATTTTTTGTCAATATCTCACACCCCTAGTGCAGAGGTGTCCAGGGTGGGTGTGGGGTGTTTTTTCAAACCTGCAATAGAACACGTTCAGATCGTCTGCCAGTTGTTGATTCTCCACAGTGCTGGGGGATGGTGTCTTGTATTGGTGATATCTTGCAGACTTTTCCACACTGATGCGGAGTCACTGGAAGAGAATTTAATCCTTATTTTTCAGAATAATTCCTCTTTGCCACTCTGATCTCCTTTTCCAGTGTGTATTTAGCCTGTTTATACAAGACATTGTCCCCCTTCCTGTAAGCATCTTCTTTGGCCTGACGGAGCTGTCTGAGTTTTGCAGTGAACCATGGTTTGTCGTTGTTGTAGGTTAAATGAGTCCTGGTAGGAATGCACATATCTTCACAGAAACTGATATAAGATGTTACAGTCTCTGTGAGCTCGTCCAGATTGGTGGCAGCAGCTACAAAAACACTCCAATCAGTGAGGTCGAAACAAGCTTGTACATCCTGCTCTGCTTCATTAGTCCATCTTTTTACAGTCCTTAAAGGACCTTAAATATGCTGCTTTTTTAAAGATAATTATTTGGTGTATTTGGTGTAACAGAATATGTTGACATCTCCCGCAGCGAGTAGAAAGGCTTACAGTCTTTAAAGGGGTCCTTTTATGCTTTTCCACTTTTTTTATTTTAGTCAGTGTGCAGTGTGTATGTTTGGGCATAAAAAAGATCTAGAAAGTTACAAATCTCAAAGTCCACTCCAATTTTCAAGAACTACAGCAAACGGCTCGTTTGGACTACAGTGTTTGGTTTCCGGGCTTTGTGATATCACAAAGCGGCTCATTAGAATTTCTTTACAAATAATTCCCGCCTACAGAAATTCGAATGGTTGGGGGGTGGGGAGGGGCGAGGTCGTGGTTAGAACGCTTGGTTGAGTGAGCACATCAGACGAGACGACGAAGAAGAAGAGCTGCTGTGCTGTAGCCTCAAATTTTTGGCATGTCTAGAACAGTGGTTCTCATTTCCAGTCCTCGCATACCCTCGCTCTGCACATTTTGTGTGTTTCTTTTATTGCTTCATACGTTTGTTATATTTGACTGTAAGTGCCCTGCGAAGTGGACATTACCGGATATTCCGCTGTGATTACAGTTTGAAGGGAGCGTATATGTTCCATACAAAGGCCATTTAAGTGTGCGAGACGTGAATTTAAATTGTATTTATTTACAGAGGTATATTATGTCCCACTTTACGCTTCTCTAGTAAGTTTCGTTTGTGTGTGAAGACGCTGCAGGCAGTGGCGCAGCGCAAATCTGTAAATGAATATTCCGAAGTGAAGTAAACTTCAACGGATTTCACCTGCTCAGGGAGTAGGGACCATGTCAATCGGAACACAGTTCATGCACGGAGCTCACTTCTAACGAGATGATGATCTGAATCAGGTGTGTTAACAAAGAGAGCCGTGCAAAACATGCAGAGCAGGTACGCGAGGACTGGGATTGAGAACCGCTGGTCTAGAACAATTCTTACAAGTACAACACGACGTAGCTGGGCGCAGCGGACAGACGCTGAACGGCGCCGCCGGTGTGCCTACACTCATAGAAAATAATGTATTTGAAATTTAAAGATGTGTGCGTGTCTCGTCCGGTGCGCAACTGCCTTTTGTTTTTCGGAAGGCAGACCTTCATCAAAGCCGGAACTAATCAAGCCATTTGTGGCAGGCTGGGGAGAAATGTATTTTAATAATGTAACTTATGTAAAAAATAATGCGTTTTTCGAACCACCAAGCATGAGAGCATGTTCTAGTACACCCCCAAAACAAAATCAAGACTTTGTAAAAGAGCATAATAGGAACCCTTTAACACAGTTACATCTGTACACCACCTCTCATTGATGTAAGAAAGCATGTCCCGCCGCCATGTGATTTCCCCGTTGAAGGAATGGATAGTTAACATTAGAGCTTATCGATACTACGGTCTTTTGTCATTTAGCCCCAGGGCTCATTTAATACCGGGTTTAGGTATACATTCCTCAACCACAAGAGAAGCAAAGAAGGATCAGTTACAAAGCTACATGACAGTATATATTGCATCTGTGTTTCCAAAATACATTAAGCAGAAGAATAACGCAGTCATTTTAAAAACAACAAAGAACAAGTTTAAAAATAAATCCCAGTCTCTCTTAAAGTGTTACAGTCTCTTCTTCAGCTTCCTGAACAAGAACAGTTTGTAAAAAGCTTCTACTTTCCTTCATGAAAGAGTAAGCAAACTACAAGTGACACATGCATTATAAGGCAATTGAACATAATATGAAACTCATAAGAAAACACAATGATATTTATATCATGAAGCAAAATAATACGCAATAATAAAACATTTTGACATTGTTGTTTGGGGAGGAACTCCATCTTTGAGTTGAACTGAATCTCACAGTTGAATCTGCTGGTTTTGAAGATGATGAACTTTATTCACTGTGAAAACTTTAGATAATGTTTCTTTGTCATATCACTTGTAATGACTGGTTAGAACAGATTAATCCAGATGATATTCTATTGCTTAATGCATTATTGTTTCAAGTTTGATGAGAAGGCAGCATCAGATCTGAAAGTGCTGGATCTGTAGATGATCTACTTACTGTGAATGCTTTTTGTATGACTGTGTAGAGCAGATGAACGATTGAAACACTTCCCACATGCAGTGCAGTGATACGGCTTCTCTCCAGTGTGGATCCTCTCATGTGTTTTCAGATTTGATGACACACTGAATCTCTTGTCACAGTGTGAACACTCATAAGGTTTCACTCCAATGTGGATCCTCTCATGTGATTTCAGATTTGTTGACTTATTGAATCTCTTGTCACAGTGTGAACACTCATAAGGTTTCACTCCATTGTGGATCCTCTCATGTGTTTTCAGGTCTCCTGACCTATTGAATCCCTTGTTGCAGTGTGAACACTTATAAGGTTGCTCTCCAGTGTGGATGCTCATGTGTTCTTTAACATGTACTGATTGTGTGAAACTCTTCCCGCACTGATCACAAGTGTATGGTTTCTCTCCAGTATGAACTCTCATGTGACCATCAAGACTATATTTGCATTTCAAACTCTTTCCACAAAGATTACATGTGTACAGTTTCTCTCCTGTATGAACTTTCATATGTGTCATAAGGCTTCCTTTTTGTACGAAACTCTTCCCGCACTGATCACATGTGTACGGTTTCTCTCCAGTGTGGATCCTCTCATGTGTTTTCAGGTATCCTGACTGACTGAATCTCTTGTCACAGTGTGAACACTTATAAGGTTTCTCTCCAGTGTGGATGTTCATGTGTAACTTAAGGTTTGCGAAGTGTGCAAAGCTCTTTCCACATTGATTACATATGAACAGTTTCTCTCCTGTATGAACTCTCATATGTGTCATAAGGTTTCCTTTTTGTGTGAAACTCTTCCCGCACTGATCACATGTGTGCGGTTTCTCTCCAGTGTGGACTATCTTGTGTTTCTTCAGATGTGTTGATCGACTGAATCTTTTGTCACAGTGTAAACACTTGTACTGTTTCTCTCCAGTGTGGATGTTCATGTGATCCTTAAGGTGTGTTAAGTGTGCAAAACTCTTTCCACACTGATTACATATGAACAGTTTCTCTCCTGTATGAACTCTCATATGTGCCGTAAGGCTTCCTTTTTGTGTGAAACTCTTCCCACACTGATCACATGTGTGTGGTTTCTCTCCAGTGTGGACTAACTTGTGTTTCTTCAGGTCTCCTGACCGACTGAATCTCTTGTCACACTGTGAACACTTGTACTGTTTCTCTCCAGTGTGGATTTTCATGTGTACCTTAAGGCTCAACGATTGTGTGAAACACTTCCCGCACTGATCACAAGTGAATGGTTTCTCTCCAGTATGAATTCTCAAGTGAACATCAAGATTATATTTGCTCGTCAAACTCTTTCCACACTGAGTGCAGGTGAAATATTTATTGGCTCCTCTTTTCTTCAAATCTTTCTGTTTGGTTTGAGGGCAACTCAAATGTTTTTCTCCAGTTTTGACATGATTTTTCTCCTGAACTTCATTTAATTCTTCATTCTCCTCACTTTCTTCAATAAACTCTAAAATCAAAGCAAAAATAGTTAATTTGTCAGTAATTTGGAAAAAAAGAGATACGTGAAAGTACATAAAAGTGAACCCTGTTGTAACAGAGTAAAGACAATTTCGATAATTTTTTTCCCTTTTTATGGAATTTTATAAATTATACTTCCCTGAAACTTTCATGAATGAGTTACATTGATATTCAAAATATTATTTTTGAAACATTATAGAAACAAATCCCATGTTTCTATTAGGAGAACTATTAAATTTGTTTGATCAACTACAAAATTATCTAAAACATTTTGTTGAAAAAAAGTGTCCCTTATTATTTGCTGCTTCATCTATATTATTCAACAGCTCTAACATTTCTATTACAAAAAACTAAATCTAAAACTGCTTGAAACTTTATAACTGTCACTATTGTTAACGCTCTGGGGTCGAAGACCACACTGGTGCGGTCTGTCATGTTTTTTCTTTATGAACTGCAAAAAGAACTAAAAATACTCAATTTTTGATCATTCAGATACGAATAAGGTATCATTTAAAACCGCAAAGGGTCTACTTTTGAGTATAGTCATAATAACAACAAAACAATGTGCTTTTGTAAAATACAGAAAATAAACAGGGTGCACTCTAGGTTTGGGCAATGTCGACCAATTTGGCATTGTATTTTATTGTAATTTGTAATATATTTATTATCAAACACCTATGATCCGACCCGCATGTTCTTTGTGTTGCCCATAACCAAACCCGTAAATAAAATTAGCACACAAAATACCACCTGCCAATCACTTTTTTTCGCGGGACCCTGGTGTGAAGTAGGCATAGTGATCTAATAATGGCACTGACAAACTTGGTCAGTAAAATAGTGACCTATACTTCGTCTATCTGGCAATATTTTGGCTTTAGACCTAATGAAAGAGGACAGCCAAGAGACACGTCTGAAGTGGTGTGCAGGATTTGTGCTCTTGTAATCCACACAAAAGATGGACAGACAACAAATTTACATGACCATTTGCATGTGCACCATCCCGCAGAATACAGTTCATTGCCAATGTCATCACGAACAACTGAACTTCAAAAAACAGCTAGGGACCTACCAACCATATCTGAGGCTTTTGCCAAAAGTACAAAGTACAAGCGTGACCGCGAAAGATGGAAGCAGTGTACTGATGCTGTAATTTGCTACCTAGCAAAATAAATTGTTTCTTTTAATACGGTAAAGAAGAGCGCATTTAAGGCCATGCTGCAAACATTCGACAAGCAGTATGAGCTGCCAGGTCGGAAATTCTTCTCAAATATATGTCCAATAATACAGTCCCAAAGTTGTACAACATCATCAGAGCATATATTTCAGCAGTGCTGGATGATGTGGAATATTTGGCCCTGACAACTGACATGTGGTCCAGCTGAAACATGATGCCTTACATGTCAGTGACCGCACATTATGTCAGCAAAGAGTGGACACTAGGATCGAAATGCCTACAAACAAGCTTCATGCCAGAAAGTCATACAGCCCACAACCTGAAAGAGGCATTGCAGGAGAGTATACGTGAATGGAAAATAGATGAAAGAAAAATCTCCTGCATAACTACTGATAATGGGGCCAATATTGTTGCCGCCATCAGACAATTAAAATGGCCTTGGTTAAGTTGTTTTGGTCACAATCTGAACATTGCTATAAACAACTCACTTAAGCAGAAGCAGGCCAGCACTGATCAGGCTTTCGGGGTTTGCCGGGCAGTCAACACGGCTTTTTCCCACAGCTAGTAGAAACGTGAGCTGATCAAAGCACAAGTGGAGCTGAAACGTCCTCAGCACTCCTTGATCGCAGTCATTTTTAAAAGTGTGGGCCGATACCTATTACCTAATTGCAGTAATGTAATAAGTGTTCCTACACGTAAAACCATAAATGTTCATATTAAACATGCAGCAAAATAATAGTCCTCCACTGCTGCAGTTGTACGGATTAATAACCCATTTTATCAATTTCATATTTTTCTCATCAAACAGACTAATGAATAGCTCGACACAACTCGTACAGGTCTAGACAGGTATTTCTTCTGTGTAGACCAGCGGTTCTTAAAGTGATAGGGATTCCGCAAAATAATTTGCTATAGCCTAGTATTTCCAGACTGTAAAATCGCTTTTTTTATTATGATACATAGGCCTACTGTGATTTATTCCAAAGTGATTTATAGGATGCATTTAATGTCAAATAATCTAAATGAAGCCTTTTAAAAGACTTGACCTCAGTCTCAAGGAGACCCAGACGCACTAAAGCAGTGCAATCTGTTTTTTCTTTATTTTTCAAAGGCATGACATTTTGTAGTTATTTTGAACGTAACGTTACACAATTAAAAACATACATTTTACCATACGATTATAAATGACAGAGTATTAAGTTATTCCCCCTCGATGGGGAAAAAATCATTTGAGTCACTACTCACCTTAATGTTGTTCTAAAGGCTTATTACTTAACACAAAAATGTCCTGCTCCCACTTGCCAATTTAATGGCAGAGAATGGTGACTTCAGTTTTTTTTTTTTGAAGCGGATGCATATCTGTCGTAAAATAATCCTATGCATCTCGTGGCATATATTCCAAGCATTCTGAAGGTATACTGAGGGTTTGGTGAGAAGCAAACCGAAATGGCAAGCTATTATATTTTATGAAAATCTTGCGTTGCAGTGCAAGTGCGCAGCAGCTCACGCAGCGCACAAGTGCATATCCTTTTGAGATAGCAATTATAATCAATTTTAATAAAACACAAGACTACATTATAAAACTCTAACAGTACACTCTTAAAAATAAATGTGCTTCACGATGCCATAGAAGAGCTTTTTTGTCTAAATGGTTCCATAAAGAACCTTTAACATCTGAAGAACCTTTCTGTTTCACAAAAGGTTCTTTGTGGCGAAAGAAGGTTCTTCAGATTATAAAAAGGTAAGAAAGAGATGGTTCTTTAAAGAACCTTTGACAGAATGGTTCTTCGTGGAATCAAAAGTGGTTCTTCTATGGCATCGCTTGAAGAACCTTTTGAAGCACCTTTATTTTTAAGAGTGTAGGCTATTTAATATCTGTTGTTCTCCAGTTGTCAGTCAATATGACAGTTCTTACATGAACATTATAGGCCTATATATACCCAAGACAATTTATTATTCCTTCCTTTTTGTCTTAGTGTTTAAAATATTTATTTTGAAACAAATTAATTAAACAAACCGACTTACTGGATGAACAGGATAGGCTATGACAGTTGTCATATCATACCCTGCCATGCCCAGTTGATGCAAAGAATAGAATTTATATCTACAAAGAAGAAAGCCCTGTCTAGATTCTTCCCCGGTATGAGTTGTGTTGAGCTATTCATTAGCATAATAACATTGTGTTAATAATCCATACAACTGCAGCAGCGGAGGACTATTATTCTGCTGCGTGATACTACAGAAGAACTGATGACGGCACGGTTTGATCTTCGGCTGACCAATCAGCAGAAAGGGGTGTTTAATTCCCGCCCACATGTAGAAATCGAATATTCAAGCTTTTTATTAATTTTTCCACCCATGAACGAAAAACGAAAATAAGCTGAATTTTCATTTTCGGGAAAAAAAAAAAAGAGCCGTTTTCTAATTTTTCTACTTTCAATATCAAATCAAAACCCAAGCCAATTTATTATTCTTTCCTTTTTGTCTTAGTGTTTAAAATATTTATTTTGAAACAAATTAATTAAACAAACCGACTTACTGGATGAACAGGATAGGCTATGACAGTTGTCATATCATACCCTGCCATGCCCAGTTGATGCAAAGAATAGAATTTATATCTACAAAGAAGAAAGCCCTGTCTAGATTCTTCCCCGGTATGAGTTGTGTTGAGCTATTCATTAGCATAATAACATTGTGTTAATAATCCATACAACTGCAGCAGCGGAGGACTATTATTCTGCTGCGTGATACTACAGAAGAACTGATGACGGCACGGTTTGATCTTCGGCTGACCAATCAGCAGAAAGGGGTGTTTAATTCCCGCCCACGTGTAGAAATCAAATATTCAAGCTGTTTATTCATTTTTCCACCCATGAACGAAAAACGAAAATAAGCTGAATTTTCATTTTCGGGGAAAAAAAAAAAAGAGCCGTTTTCTAATTTTTCTACTTTCAATATCAAATCAAAAAACGAATGATCGAATGATACACGGATTGTACACGGACCCAATGCAAGCGTGCGATCAGACACACAGACAAACATAAATTACTTGCACAAACCATGTATCATTCGTTCAATACATTTTTAATTAAGAATCCACAATCGGAAAAAAAGAAAAACTTATTTCATTATTTCTTTACAAAACCAAAACAAAAAACAACTTGATATCCATATTTTCATTTTTATGCACAAATTAAAAATGGGCAATACAAATATGAAATATCTAAGTCAAACTCATTCCGTAATCATTATTCTTATTTCCCATTTTAATTTGTGCATAGAAACGAAAATATGAATATCAAGTCGTTATTTTTTGGTAAAGAAATAATGAAATAAGTTGCTTTTTGTTTTTCAGATTTGAAGATTCTTAATTGAAAATTAATTGAACAAATGATACACGGATTTTACATGTTAAGCTGATCTGATATTGTGTGCTCACCACATGGGAGGGTAAATGTGCACATTGTAAATATATTTATTTAGAAGTCTGAATAGCTACTAGGCTATAATTACTTAAAAGTTAGATGAATATGTTTTCATGACAGGACTGTGCAACACAATGTGGCTCCAAACAGCGAATGGTGGAGAGAATCTTGGAGCAGGTGCAAGCCATTAAAAGGGTGTTTTCTCAGGACAAAAGCCGCCACCCGCTTCCACGGCTTACATGGCAGGACATAAGTGTTCTGGAAGCGGTTAACAGCAGGTTGAAGCCTGTAGCGGAGTTTATATATATTCTCTCTGGAGAAAACCAAGTTACTGTTTCCTCACTTTCACCAATGTTGGCCCACCTGGAAGGTGTGCTGGAGAAGTCAGAGCAAGATGCCAAACTCACAGCCGACCTGACGCGCGTCATCTTGGAGCAGATGGAAGGCAAATATGGCCATGATGCCATCCTGAGGATGAAGCGTAAAGCAACCTTGCTTGACCAAAGATACAGAGGAGACCACATGAAACCACCCGAGCTCAGTGCCACAAAAACTGAACTGGTTGCAGAGATGGTGGTAGCAGCAGCAACACGCAAGTCTGGCATCCGGTCCTGCACAAGTGAGAGAAGAGGAAGAGGAATCAGGTGCTGGCACCGCGCCTCAGAAGTAAAAGGGTTCACTGGGTTCAGCCTTCTTTGGGAAAAGAGCAACTACAGCAGCCATGCTCACCGCTGATCAAAAGGAGAAGGTTCTGGCTGCAGACTTGCACTCTCAGACTTGCACTCTCAGACGTGCGTCCGCTAGTGACGTCACTTGCAGTCTTTTTTATTTTGTTCTATTTATTAATTACTTTTTGTTTGAATCTCTCAAAATGTATTACAATGTCACTTGCAATCTTCACTTGCACTCTCCGCTACATGCGACGTCACTTGCAATCGACACAAATCGTGCGTGTTGTCAATGGAGACAAGAAGCTGTGGTGGTGATTAAACGATTAAAACTAATTTAGTACTATATAACGTATAGGGTCCTGCAAGCAAAAGACAAGACCCGCAAATCCGTGGGCACAGAACAGCAGAATATGAACGCAATGCACAAAGTCTCTTGTTAAGCGTTTTCCTCCTGTAGAAAAACAAACACTTAATATGGCTTAATGTATTAAGAAAGATTAAGTGCAATTAAAAGATGAAATCTGACATATAGTTATTATTTAATGTACTACAAGGCAAGCAGATGGCCATGAACACAATGTGCAAACTTTCACTTGTCCTCCCATAAAGCAAAACGCTTAATGTGGCATAATAATGGACTAATATGATAAAGACAATTCAGTAGCCTATAGACCAATTTAGAGTAGATGTCAGTTACGTCACTTGCAGCTGCTCAGGTGCCCATAGTGGTTGCAGAAAAACACTGAGAACAAGTGGAGGTAAATGGGTAAAATCCATGGAATAAAAGAAAAAAATATTTTTGTGCCTTTTGATGTCAAGATCAGAATGCAAATAATTTTTATAGAATACTGTCGTCATTTGAAGCTAAATGCAGACGTTTAAATGGACATACTATGGATGAAAACTGCTATGATTACTCTACTTTTAAAGCATAAATTCGATTTAAACAATAGGTCTACATACTATTCACATATGCTGTTAATAGGGGACGTATTGTATTAGCCCTACAGTTACAGCATGAAATATTATTTAAACCTTACTATTAACATTTTTACATAACATTTATTTACTTTATCTCAAAATTCTGACTTTTTTTCTCGCAAATGCAAGTTTATATCTCCTAATTCGGACTTTATAACTCGATTTAACTCAAACTTAAAATAGTGAGATTGTCAAATCTGAGGGGAAAAAAGCCAGAGGAGGGGAAAAGAGAGAATGATGAGTTGTTTTTCCTAATTAGAATTGTGAGATATAATCTCGGAATTGCGAGAATAAAGTCATAATTTTGAAATATAAAATCAAATTTACTTTTTTTATTATTCTTTTATTCCATGGCTCCATTGACTGCCACTTGAAAACCGTCATTTTCTGCCCCCAGATAGGCTCCGCCCACAAAAACCGTCACCCCTGTTTCGGATCTGTAAGACTATCGCACTCTCTAACGTCAATTTCGTTGAATAACAGTGCTTATCGCTGGGCGACAAGCTCTTGTAATATGCGGAGAACATTTTGAAAATGACATATAATCAATATAATTTATAATCTTTTTAAACCTAACTATTTTGTACCGTATCCGAGAAATTCTCTAGCTGTAAAGGCTATCTCTCCCGGGTTTTCTGCAACCATGATGCGCGCGCATCCTGAATGTTTACAAACCGGTAATTGGTCTATATGCCTTGTTGTTGACTCAAAGTATACCAGCAAATATGAACGTGCATTATGAAATGCATTAAGTGATATTAAAAGGATCAACTCCGTGCAGGCAAGCAGACAGCTCAGAACGCAATGCGTTAAACTGCACGTTAAACATTTTCCTCCCATAAAAAAATCATTATAAATAAAACACGTAATGTAGCTTAATGGACAAAGACAACGATATAAAAGAGCTGTAGACCACTTATTCGATATGGAAAAACGCTTTATGCGAAAATTTGCGTGTTGCGTTGCATTTATTCTCTGCTTGCCAGTACATATTAGTTATGTATATTTTAATAATGAAGAGAAGCATATATCATTGGAAAGGTCTGAGTCGCAGGATTCCATATTTGGTGGTTATTTTGAGATAGAAGTAATATTGACAGAGAAATCTAGACATTTGTGACAGAAAAATGCATAAAAAAATTAAATATAGTTTAGATGGCACCCGGTGGCTGTTTGTGGTATAACGCCCTAAATAAAATCTCACAGGAACCTCAATTTTTTTCATATCAGCTTCAAATTCGGTACATAACTTTAGACAAAAGGCTTTAATTTTATACCAATTTTAGAGTAAAACCTATGTAAAATATTTACTATATATAAAATAAAATTAGTATAGCGCATTTTCTTTACAGAAAATTTAAACGTCTATAACTTTTTGATACTTGAATTTTTTGAAAACAAATCCACTTTTGGATAGTGCACTTTATTGCCTATTTAAAAAAATGGGGGGTGACAGTTAAGGGGTTAAAATTAAATATGTACACAGTTTGGATTCAATTAAAGTATAGTCAATTTTTTTAATTAGCATGTTTTTGTGTTTTGCTTTGGTACCGAGAACTGTGGATTTTCACTGGTATTGGTACCAAATACTGAAATTTTGGTACCGTGACAACACTAGTAGGCTGTTAACTGAATTCTATTGTATTTGTCCTTTGCTTGTTTTTATTACTGGCTGTTTAATTATTTTCAACAATTTTATTTTTTACCAACATTAGTACCCTAGTTCTCTGCTGTGGTATTGAGAATTGTGAAATGTTGCTGGTCTCTTAAATGTAGATGTCATGGCAACCTTATAGAAAATATTATATACTTGAATCACGATCTTTAAATAAATCACTCATATAAAGTTTTGGACATATGGCCCACTCATAATCTTGTTAAATAAGCGTCTAGTCTAGATGAAGAATAAACACCAACCTCCTTGTTCCTCCTGTTTTATTCTCCAGGGTTCTGGTTCCTCGTGGTTTATTATCCAGGTTTCTGGTTCCTCGTGGTTTATTCTCCAGGGTTCTGGTTCCTCGTGGTTTATTCTCCAGGGTTCTGGTTCCTCGTGTTTTATTCTCCAGGTTTCTGGTTCCTCGTGGTTTATTCTCCAGGGTTCTGGTTCCTCGTGGTTTATTCTCCTGGTTTCTGGTTCACTCTTGTCCTCCTCACTCTCCTCTTTAACAAACGCCATCTTCACAGCAGCAGATCTTAGTTCAGCTGTTACTCCTCCAGATATTCCTGCTTGTTTCAAAACTTAGTCACGACTGTGGGGATGAGAATATTACAGGTATTTACTGACCTGAATCAAAAACTGTATTTTTTCTATTTACAGAAACAATTCTAAACGCTTACCATCCCGACAAAACAACAGAGAGCACGGTGAAGCTAATCGTCTTCTTCTGAGGTTTAATGGTGTTTGGCAAACAAACGTTTTAGCGCCACCCGCTGGACTGGAGTGTGAAGCGTAGAGAGGAAGGAAATAATACGGGGTAAATTAATAAAAAATCACTTGGTGCGTGCGTCTGTAAGGTGTGCTGTGTCTTTTTTTCTTCTTTACAAAAAACCGGTCTGCACAAATAAACGAAAATGATTTAAAATTATAGCCTCGCATGGTATTTGGTCAACATCAACAGTCTTCCTGACTGAGGATTAGAGGTGAAAAACGAGCGAATTATTAGTGAAATATTTAATTGAAAATCACACAGTTGCAGCATGTTAATATGGAAAATAAGATAAATGAAAACACGTGACAATAATAAGATGAAGTCTAATTAAAAATAATAAAAGATAAATAATAGCCTAATAATTAAAAATAATAATAAAATATAAACCCCACAAAATTTGAACAGGTTTAGCATGAAAAACAATTAACATCTGGGATGTAAAGGTCCCATATTGTCAAAACTGAAATGTCCTGGCTTTTTTCATGATAACAGAGGTCTATGGTGCTATGTAACTACCAAATTAAATTAAATTAAATGACAAAAAATACTGCGCCATTGACATTAGACCAGGTTTTAGTTGGTCAATGGCGCAGTCTATTTCAGTTACCTCAAAATAGCAACGCGTTTTTTTAACAATGCGTTTGTTTTCAGACCAGCATGCCCATGACAGCACAAATGAGTGCAAATGCTATTTAAGCAATGTGGCGCAGGACGTGAAAATGATAACTGTGTCAGGCTGAAACTAGCTGAGACTTGGCCCAGTTATGGTGTGGCCCCTGTCTTTAATTCAGATTAGGGCCACTCCAGGGCCGTCGTTGTGGTATGTGGGCAGAGTGAAAAGTTGTGTGGACCGAAGCTGGGTCAGAAAACGTACAATTGCTATGTGGGTGTGTTGTTTTGAATTTGAAACTACAAATATCCTATATCAAAATATCCTTGTCTCTCTGGTTTTATGTCATAATTAAAACATTCAAAACAAGTCAATTGTTACAGTTGCTGTATAAGATTTATTAATTTATTAAAGTTTTCTGAATACATGAACAGGTCCATGAAATGACCTGATCATGATTAATTGCAATGTGCCTGTAACATGAAATATGAATTGACAATTATGAAGTACAAACATAGCACAGTTGAATATATGTCTCGCACATAGGTCTAAGATTGGCTTGATACCAGTTTGACGCTGTGCTAGAAGTTCACCAGTATTAAACCTCAGTTACATTGAATGGCTGGTATAGTGTCTCATTTAGAGTCTTTAGCATTCTTTTAAAGTAAATTTTATGGCTGAATGATAATTGTATCAGTGTAATACATCATGTGAAAAGTCAATTAATCAAATGTTTAAGATCCAGTCTTTCACTATCTCTCTGTCAGGACATGCCAGGTTTTGGTCTGATATTCAAAGCAGTTAACACCTTGGCATGTAAACTCTCTTATATTTTTACAAGAGATGCAGATACAGAAAGAGCAGAATGCATGAGATAAAGTGATAAAATAACTTAATAAAAATTACTGAATAATCTTTGTTGCATTCTTTATGATCAGTCTTTGTCTGACCAGCATAAATTCCACAACTGTTAACAAGCAAATTCAACTGCTGTTTCCCAAAATCGTCTTGTGATGTAAAAAATCTTTGAGATTACAATACACAACACAACATAAGAATAACATTTACAGTGGTTAATCACATGGTTGGTTAATGGTTAATACAATATGAAAAGTAAATAAATGTTGATTACATTAAGAAATTAATACATAAAGGTGATGTACGAAAGAGATAAAGATTAATGTGAATGAAGACGTCTGTAACTGTCATCCAGATGTTGTGCCAAAGTGTTTAAATCCTGAAAAATCAAGGAAAGCAATTAGTGTGAATTAATTGAATACTGCATTCTGTTGCACAAATGGTAAGTACAAACATACCATAGTTCATATGAGTTCTCGTGAGGTATATTCATCACTATAAAGCTATGGTTATGAGGGCAGGGTCAGCGCTAAGTGGGAGCTAGACTGGACATTGGCCACCCAGCGTTGCTGAACAAAAACAGGGCAATGAGTTTAATTCCTTTCTTCATTTTGGCCAGACATTGTGGCTAACACAAGACAGCTGCATTTTTGGCAACACTATCTGTATTCATATAGCGGCCTCTGGCTTACATTATTCACATTAGCAAGTGTCTAAATGACCTATTTTACTTCAAAGTTTTAAGTAAACATGCACAAATAAAACGATAAACCTTTACTAGTTAACTGAAATAAAACGATCAACTGCACATACCTCTGCTGAATCATAACGTGAACGGTGGTCTCGCGCTGATGATGTCAGCATCCAGGTAGACATGCCCAGGGCACGCGATTCGTAAGCCCACAGTGGGTTATGATTGGTCGACTGACAGGTTCAAATCTGATTGGCTAAAGAGTATGAGTGTCCCGCGTGGGAGGAGTTCGCTGCCAGGAAAGTCTCAAAAATAAACACACAAATCCAAGGCGATTCACATTCACCATGATAAACTCGTGAATTTTAAACATTCAAAAAAATTGTACACAGTTGTACATCTGTGAATTGTGTTTTGCATTTGTGAAACGTATTTTATGAATATATATTCTTATTTCGTGTATGTGAATTATTTCTCATGCATGTGAATTGGGTTATGCATGTGTGTAGTGGTATAAACTTAAGTAGTCATATGTATGTGTTGTTTTATTATTATTATTATTAGTTATCATTTATTAAATAGGATGGTGTTTACTTTTTGAAAAAAAGAGGAATAATAATTAAAAAATGGTACTGTGTAATGATGCCAATTTGAACATCACCTAGACCTGTGTACGCTGGCGGGTAACGCTAGGAGGCGACAGTGAGCCGCAGGGCAGGGAGCGTCATTTATATAAGTCACACTGCCGGTCACTGAAACACGATTCAATGATAGCTAATTTCTTGCACTGTTTATGTGTTTTACAGGTAAGATGAGTGATGGGCATCACAGTGTTTATAAAATGTTTATATGCGAGTTCTATGTGTTTGATGGTGTTTAAAACCGACAAAATTAACCGCATCGGCGCAACCGCGGCTGGTGTGCGGCCGACAGTCATGTTGGCGAGGGCTTGCGCAACCGCGGCGGAGATGCGGCCCACTCGGCTGCGCTGTCGAAGGCCGCTCAAGGCATTGCGACATGATAGAATGTTGGAAGTCGTCACGAGATTATAATTTGTATATTATATATATTTACATTTGTGTTCTGTAATAACTACTAAAGGACTGATAAAGAGAAGTTACAACAGAGTATGTAGAGGGTCATATAGTTTACTTAAAGAAACAAAGTGCTTAGACACCATTTGTGTATGTCTATTGAGAATAATTGTTTGTTTAATGTCATGGAAATGTTAATGAGTTACAGACATACGAGGAATGTATTGTTCTTATTTTCTTTTGATGTAGTGTATATCAGAAGATTGTGCAAAGTGAGTTTATTGTACGAGAGCATCATATTTATATATGAAGAAGTCACACTGCCAGTCACTGAAACACGATTCAATGATAGCTAATTTCTTGCACTGTTTATGTGTTTTACAGAGTGTTTCAGCAATAAAACAATATATGTGCCACCAGAAAACTCCACCTCTTCTGTGTGTGCAACGTGTGCATCGCGTCTTTTGCGTGAATTATTATTGAGATCATTCTGGCTCCATAAATTTTGGCCTGTCTAATTAATATTCATGAGCCTCTCTTCTGATTGGCCTGTTGTTTTCTGAGTGACGCACAGCCAGGCCAACCACAGGTAACTAGGGTCATGTATGCTGTAGCCTGCTGTGGATTGGTGATACTCACAAGTAAGGTCAATAGAAACACCGGTAATGATGGTCACTGCTGAGGGAAATGTTGTCCGGCCTTAAATGTTTGAGCCGAACTCAGACCCCAAATCGGCGACGACAGGAGACAACCAACCACCTCCTCAAACACACTTACAACAGGAAGTTTCAGAATGGTAATTCATGTTTTTTTTCAAACACCGAATGCAGTAAATACAAACCTGACCAGCCAAACGTTTGCTATCACGTGGACTTGAAGACACTTGTACAAATGCGGATGGGTGACATGAATGGAAATGATTCCAGATTGGCGATGTAGTATTTGGTTTCTGTATTCTGTACTGTATTTTCCTGCGCTCAAACCTGCTAATCTAAAGGATCAAACGCCGTGTATGGCATTTGAAGTAATTTGTGAATTAGCATAGACTTATAGTCTAAATAAAACAATTTGCAACTGTTACTATTGTTACACTTGTTTACAAAACTTTGTATTATGCTTGACGGCGACCGTCACAGCCCTACTGTGCAATGATGTAGTTTCATATCCAGACTGAACAACGTTATCTCGACATGTTTCCGTGTTGTTGTTGCTCAGCAATGGCATGGACGCGATGTTGTCTGGGGGTTTGGCAAAAGGAGAGTGGGGGCAGTGCTCGGGTGGTGACTGGAGGCGGTGACTGAATAGTTCTGACGTCACCTTTTTACGGAAGTCACAATGGTTCGTGAAAAATCACAGCTACTTTATGCAGACTGTGTGCATTTGACTGTGGATTGACTGTTTTGAAACTTATATGGTAGTTAAAATTAAATGTTTTATTTAATTTTAATTTAATTTAAAGGATTGCATCATTACTTGTTTAAGTTTAAATGTTAAAAAAGAAATACATTTTAAGACATATTGCCTTACCAGAAGTGGACGTTTCTGTTGAATGACCCAGCATATGAATCTGCCGAACATGTTCAAGTGAACAATGGAGATGCTGGTTTGTGGTTGAAGAGATTCACTCAGCAGCTCTCAGATGAGCCAATCTTCTCTGAAAAGGACCTCAGTGGAGTCAATCATGATGATGTTGATGATTTCAACCTCCTAGAAGATCTGATAAGACAAGAAATTCCTGCTGTCTGAGATCAGCTGGAGAGTCAACACAGAGACATTTGCAGTAAAGCTGGACAATAGGTTTAGACCAGATTAGCTTCTGATTGATCACTTGTGTCAGTGCTGTTGGATTCAGTGTCCGTTCTGTGGAGCCACCTGCACAAACAGCAGAGAAAACCATTATGGAGATCATAGTGTTGCTTTCCACAGAGTGAGGGGAATTAATGGCACATACAGTACTACACAGAATCTCTGTGCTGATATTTGAACAAGTTTTGTGGCAAGTGATCAGTGTTTTAATACACCAGATGGAAGGTTGCTATATATAGAGATTATAGAAGAGCAGGAGGAGTTTATGCAGAATGGAGCCTCACCCCTGATCTTTCTGAACTGCCCTACTGGAAGTGATTTGTGTAGGGTTTTTTTATTAGCTCTAAAAATGGAAATATTTATGACTAACTATAACTGGTTATGATCAATAATAAATATTTAGATTATATCTTCGAATTAACTGTAGCAGAATCAATATTACAATTATTTGATCTGTCCGTCCACCGAGCAGACAATATAATCATTTATCGATTCAAGGAACTATTATTTTCCTGGCCGAGGAAGAATAAACTGTCCTTCTTTGTGCAGTGCTAGCAGTAATTTAGCCAAATGTAGCAAGGGTTCACACATTCATTGACTTCGAATTGTGAGCAGCAAACAGAGATCCGTTGTGAATATAAGGGATTTAATAAATGAAACTACATCTAACATAACTAAGCAAAACACTTCTATATACACAGAATGAAACAAAGTAAGGAAAAGAGAGAGAATAGAAAAGA
>NW_015506422.1:10095-53282 GCF_001515645.1 Sinocyclocheilus grahami | reverse complement strand
GAAGTCAGATGGGGGAGATGATAGTGGGGGGGACTGGTTAGAATCTCCTTGATGGCGAGGAACCATTTGGCAATTTAAACCCCCATACAATGTAAAGTCTCTGACAAGAACTGTAATTTATATGCAAATGTCAAAAGGCTAAAAGGGTCTCTTAAGCCATAAAAACCCAAAGATCATGCATGATTCTACGCAGACGCTAGATTTGTGTGCAGAATCCAGAAACATCTGGAAAAATACTGCAATAAAACATTTCAGGGTTATGGTAAAATGCCAAATCAACGGAGAAGATACTCAAAACATGATGCTCTTATAAGTTTAGATCCATTCTTCTATTGGAGAAGATGTGTCTCCTCTCAGATTCAGATCACAGTCAGAAATGAGTTTCTCCGATGTTAATCTCTCAGACTCCGAGTTCATCTATACTTCAGAAGATCAGGGCCCATATTCATGAAAATTCTTAATGCTAAGAGTTGCTCCTAGTAACACAGTTTTAAGAAAATTCTTACAAATGTGGATGTTTCCTAGAAAAGATCCTAGTAAAGAAAAAAATTATTCAGAAAGCATCTTAATCCTTAAAAGAGCTCTTAAGGTCCAAAATGGTTAGGAGTAGCCTACTGACGATGACTTTTAAGATGCTTAAGAGTTTCTTTAGCAGTGAGGAAAATCAACGAAACATGAAGAGGGAGAATAAATGCATATTTGCACACAATGCATGACAGCGAGTTAATAAGACACTACACGTTAGATCGTGCAGTGATCATATTTGTGACCAATATTATTAGAGACATGCTAACATCTAGTTTTTTAACAGTTTAAAAATGCCATACACTCTTAAAAATAAAGATGCTTCACGATGCCATAGAAGAACATTTTTGTCTAAATGGTTCCATAAAGAACCTTTAACATCTGAAGAACCTTTCTGTTTCACAAAAGGTTCTTTGTGGCGAAAGAAGGTTCTTCAGATTATAAAGAGATAAGAAAGAGATGGTTCTTTAAAGAGCCTTTGACTGAATGGTTCTTTGTGGAACCAAAAATGGTTCTTCTATGGCATCGCTTGAAGAACCTTTTGAAGCACCTTTATTTTTAAGAGTGTAGCGCCAGAAATGAAAGTAGGCTATCACTGCATTAACTACGACCACGTTCACATTGTCAGTTTTAGGGATTGACAACCGCATTTCCTTACAGTCTCGAAATGTCCCGTTCAAACAACAGCTTACTTTACAGTAGCGTCTCGAATACTGTCTGTATGAACGTGCAATGAGAGTCCAGCCCGTATATGCAAGCGCGTCCTTTTCTGCATCTCGCGCATGACACTGAATTTGAGTCACGCACAGAACACAAAACTGACGGAAACTGCTCCAGTGGAGAACAGTGACTGGATCTAAAACCTTCAGATGATGCACAGCTTATTTTTCTGTTGCTGTAACTTACACAGAGTGAAACCACACATGAGCGGCTCTCTCGCACTGCAAGTTGTTCAGTTCAAACAGCGCGTGTTTTCTGAGAATGCGGTTGTGAGTCCTGAAAATAGACGGACGTGAGTTCGATTATAGAATGCAGTTGTCACCCCGTAAATAACTGTATTGTGTGAACGTAACCGTGTTAAGGACTCAAATACAGGACTGACAACCGTATTCTGCTGCTGTGTGAACGTGGCTGCTGTACATTAACATATTTGGCAACTGGAAAAATGCAACTTTGCAGCAGTGATGATTTTGGTCTGTCATAACTTTCTACAAGCAAAGTAATCACACAAACAATTACAGCACTTTCAGAACCTTATTGAGTCGCTGTTCGTTTCCTATCAAATACCTTACATTATACAACATTACAACATTAACAGCATGGTAAATAAAAAAATAAGTAGCATATATATATATATATATATAAAATGTGTGTGTGAGAGAGTAAGGTAAAACAGGAAAAATTACGTGTCATGTGTCATATGACTGTGTCATACGTAGCAACGGGGTCAGCTCCTCGCCAAAGATGAAAGTTTTTGCCTTTTCCTTGTTCAGAGTTGCTCTCAGTGATAATATGTTTAAGTTCTTTGTAAATAAGTTTGTCATTACACTTACTGTCTAAAAGGTCAACATTACATATTTTCAAAGAGGGAAGAGAAACTACAGGTCTAGATAAAAGATCAGAAAAACTGCTTTGGATTATTCTTAACAATCCAGTGGGTATAGCATTGCATAACTTATAACATTTTATTGTAATTCTAACTCTGTATTTATTAATGAAATCATTATAAGATAAGAAAAAAACATTATCATCTAATAAATCATGAATAAAAATAATGCCTTGGCTATGCCAATCACTTTTAAACAGAGATTTCCTATAAAAAATTACAGCCCTATTGTTCCAAAGAGTGGAGTTGTGAGGGGAAAAGTTGTGGGTAAATATCATTTTCCAAAAAAGCAGTACTTGTTTATGAAAATTAGATAACTTCAGAGGAATTTTGGAAGGGTCAAGATCACATCTCAGCACAAATTCAAGGCCGCCAATATTTTAAAAAATGTGGTTGGCAATATGGTACCATATTGAGTGTGACTTTGTTAAACACTCTTTCAGCCATTTTATTCTGCATGTACCAAGAAGAGATTCAAAATCAATGGCTCTCAAACCTCCATGTTCATACTCTTTCACCATATGGAATTTACGTAAATAATGTGTTTTATTTTTCCATATAAATTTAAATAAAATTGAATTCACCGACATTACTCTTGGGGCAGTATACAAAGCTTGAGATAAATAAATAAGTTTGGATATTCAGTTTTAGTCAAGAGAATTCTACCCAATATACAGGTGCATCTCAATAAATTAGAATGTCGTGGAAAAGTTCATTTATTTCAGTAATTCAACTCAAATTGTGAAACTCGTGTATTAAATAAATTCACTGCACACAGACTGAAGTAGTTTAAGTCTTTGGTTCTTTTAATTGTGATGATTTTGGCTCACATTTAACAAAAACCCACCAATTCACTATCTCAACAAATTAGAATATGGTGACATGCCAATCAGCTAATCAATTCAAAACACCTGCAAAGGTTTCCTGAGCCTTCAAAAGGTTCTAGAGTCTGGAGGAAGGGTGGAGAAGCTCATAGCCCAAGTTGCTTGAAGTCCAGTGTTAAGTTTCCACAGTCTGTGATGATTTGGGGTGCAATGTCATCTGCTGGTGTTGGTCCATTGTGTTTTTTGACAACCAACATCACTGCACCTGTTTACCAATGAATTTTGGAGCATTTCATGCTTCCTTCTGCTGACCAGCTTTTTGAAGATACTGATTTCATTTTCCAGCAGGATTTGGCACCTGGCCACACTGCCAAAAGCACCAAAAGTTGGTTAAATGACAATGGCGTTGGTGTGCTTGACTGGCCAGCAAACTCACCAGGCCTGAACCGAGAATCTATGGGGTATTGTCAAGAGGATAATGAGAAACAAGAGATCAAAAAATGCAGATGAGCTGAAGGCCACTGTCAAAGAAACCTGGGCTTCCATACCACCTCAGCAGTGCCACAAACTGATCACCTCCATGCCACGCCGAATTGAGGCAGTAATTAAAGCAAAAGGATCCCCTACCAAGTATTGAGTACATGTACAGTAAATGAACATACTTTCCAGAAGGCCAACAATTTTTTTATTGGTATTATGAAGTATTCTAATTTGTTGAGATAGTGAATTGGTGGGTTTTTGTTGAAAAATGTGAGCCCAAAGCATCACAATTAAAAGAACCAAAGACTTAAACTACTTCAGTCTGTGTGCATTGAATTTATTTAATACACGAGTTTCACAATTTGAGTTGAATTACTGAAATAAATGAACTTTACCACGACATTCTAATTTATTGAGATGCACCTGTAGGTAGGTCTCGAGATAACCAATGATTTAAGGATTTTTTCATACTTTCTACTTTTTGAGTGTTCTCTATTAACAAAATTTTTAGTAATCATAACCCCTAAATACTTAACCTCCCTTTTCACTGGAATGCCCTCTATATCGTCTAAGTTACAATTATGGATCACCATTAATTAACTTTTATTTTTTTAAGTTTAAAGTCAGACCTGATGCCTTTGAGAAGACAGAAATATTTTCAATAACTAATGGAAGCACCTCTTTATTTTTAAGAAATAAAAGAGTGTCATCTGCAAAATGTCTATGCCTATATTATCCTCAACATTTTTAATGAATAAAGACATTAGTTTGACTGCAAGATTAAAAAGTAATGGTGAGATAGGGCATCCCTGACGAATTCCTCGTTTAATTTGGATTCTGGCCAATGAACCAACATTAAGAGAAACACTACTAAAAATATAATTATAAAACATGGAAATTCCTTTACAAAACCTAGGACCAAAACCAAAAGTTTCTAAGGATCTAAACAAAAAAGAGTGTTCAAGGGTATCAAATGCCTTAAAGAAGTCTAGAAATAGAAGTAAGCTTGTCTGAGGAATTAAATCGTTATAATCAAGCATATCAAGAACTAGTCTAATATGACTGTGAATACTTCTCCCTTTGATAAAAGCAGATTGTGTTTCACTGATAATTTCACCAATACCTTTTTTTAGTCTATTCGCAAAAACGTAAGAGAGCAATTTGAAATCATTACATAAATAATTTAGTCTTGATAAAATTGTTGTCTGCCTACATTTTCTAGCATTTGCAATTTGTTTCCCTTCTTTAATTGCTAATTTTTTAACAGTAAATTTGACCCATTCCCATTTGCCAACTGAGGTTAATTCAGACATGGTTTTAACATTGTTAATCATTAACAAAATAGAATTTAAAAAGATTCACATTTTAGTAAATTATTATTAAACTTCCAATGAGTTCTGGTAGACGTTGAGCTGCCATTACTCCTAAGAGAAAGTGATATGGCACTGTGATCAGTTAAAACTGAAGGCGAAATATTACAGTCAAATGTAGAAGAAAGAAGATGACTAGTTATCAACCAAAAATCCAACCTGGAACGCTGAATGTGCCCTGAAAAGAACCCCCATGTAAATTGTTTTTTATGTGGGTTCTTTACACACCAAACATCAATTAGATCAAGAAACTGAGATATTTGGTAAACCAGGGGGTTATAGCAAAAAGTGGTGAAAGGAGTGCGGTATCTATCCTGCCATTCATCTGGAACAGCGTTATAATCCCCTCCAATAAAAATTTTGTCCGTAAAATATGTGTTCTTCCAGTCATCCATTTTTGTAACCATATTCTGAAAAAAAAAAAACTTATTAGTGGCCTTGTTAGTGTAACCATAAACATTTATCAAGATGAAATTACATTAATTTGATGCAAGAACCACCATAATCCAATGACCCTTGTTATCGCTTGAACTTGCAACAATTTTGCTGTCGATCAGTTTAAACAAAAAGGCGACCCCTGCTGAGTGGGAAATTCCATGAGAGAATAAAGCCTCTCCACCCCACTGTGACTTCAAAAATCTCACATCTACATCAGTTGAATGAGACTCTTGAAAAGAGAAACAATTTACTTTTACTTGATCCTTGCAAAAAAGAAAAGAAGTGCCTTACGTTTAACATTACACCTAATACCTCGAACATTTAAAGAGAAAAGCTTATGGTAAAAATACCAGCATTGTTTGTATATGAATAACATGCCAAGACAATTATTTACTTGTTATTTATTTAGGTATGAAACAGTTTAATTCTGCAAAGAAAGGTGAAATTTGTACATCTGTATATAACACATCTTTTTGTACATATAAATCTCTGGTTAAACATTAACATCCTTTACACACTTTCTTCCTTTAATACTTAATCTCCTTTAATCATTAAACCTTCCTTCTTTATACACTTGACTGACACATGAAACAGCAGTCTGGGTCCTCTATGCTGTCGTAGAATCCTCTCAGGCAACCACGCTTACCATTACCGTCAAAACCTGAGCAGGGTTTGAACACGGTTTTACATATTTTACACTCTTTAATTTCAAAAGGCACCTGCAATTCAGCCTTTGATGTTTCACTCACAAAACACACACACAACAGAACTCTTTCATATGCAAATCTAAGATTATGTTAGCCATGACAGTGCTTTGCTTCTGAGAGTAACGCAATTTAAATTCTCTGTGTGTATGTGCTGTACATGTGGAAGAATTGACAATAAAGCAGACTTGACTTGACTTGACTTGACTTTAGAAAAAGCAAGAAGCAAGATTAAAGCCAACCTTATACTCATGAGGCCTTATGCATACTTCATTGCACACATTTAAACTTTAACACACTTACTGTCAAGCCATGCATAGTGTGCCTTCTGTCTGAACAGGGCCTTGTTTACAACTGCACTAAAGCAACTGCAAGTAAGAGACAGATTCATGCAGGGAGCATCACCATTCTGTATCACTACCTCAAGGAGTATCATCTCCAAGACCTCCATGGGTAACTGGAAAGTATTTATAAAAGGATTAATCCATTTGCTTGAATGGCATATTACAGTATTCCAGCACAAAAGAAAATAAGACATCTTACATCCAAAAGTTGCAACTCAGCAGTCATGCTTGCCTTTTGTGCCTAAAAGGATAGCAGAGAATACAAGTCAGTCTTTATATGGTAAGAGAAGAAAAAAAAATGTCTTATTAAATGTCTCATACATTCTTTTCAGTATGCCTCATTTGTCTTTTTGTTGCCCGTCTTTCTTCATCAGACCTGCAATGAAAAGTAGTACAGGACAGGTATGTGTAATGCAATTCTTTTCAATTATGTAAATAAAACGTTCTCTCAAACTCAAAGGAAAAGCTAAGTCTTTGATAATTGAAGCTTCAGTGGTTTGTATAGTGTGATTGTGATAGCACAGCAAAAATTAGAGTGTAAATTCAAAAATGTAAAAAAAAAAAAAAGGAGAGAAAACAAACCTCAAGGGGAAATTTTGCCATTGCAGTTTTCACTTACCTCTGTAAAATCAAAGGCCCCTGCTATCACAAAGCTCAGTGAATACTGAAATGGTAAACATTACAAATACATTTGCTAAGATACATATACTGGATAAACATCTAGTAAGCAACACATCAGCTTTATAAACTTACTGTCAGGACAAAGACACCACGGCTGTTACTGAGATGTTGTTGTGGAATGCCCTGTTGATGTTGCCATGCGCAGAGTCAAACTACCGTGAAAAAGAATTTCCAATGTTTTTACAGTTATTCGTTTAAATTATTATTGGTACTGTAATATCGTTGACACAGTATTCATGCCAAGGCCCAGGATACAAGATTTGTGCAATGTTTCTGAGATGACAAAGACAAAACAAAGAACATAACTTAAAAAACAGTAACTGCACGGCGACAAACAAAACAATACAAGAGAACTGAAATGTGGGGCAGAACCTGAACTTCCCATGAGTATTATGAGACCATTTTTATTGACAGTTTACAAAAAAAGTGATCTGTAAAAATAATTGGATCCTAAATCCAAAACCATTTAAATCTAAAAATAAAGTCAGATGAACAAGTCACTAGCTGATAAACCTACATGTGGTTAATAACAGCCACAGTTTTATTAAAATGTGGTTAGGAACAACCACAATCTTATCAAAATGTGGTTAGGAACGACCACAATTTTAACAAAATATGGTTAAGAACGACCATAATCTCTGAACTCCGAACAGTACACTATAAAACCTGTAGATGATCATGTATTCTTCCTGACTGAATGTTTGGCCATGCAGAGGATCAAGGAAAAAAATGTCATGCTCTCCTGGGTTCATAATCTGTTAATATGTCACAATATATACACAGAAAGAAGACGACTGCAGTTTATAGATCAAAAAGTATCTAAAAATTATGCAGACATAAGTTATCCCAGGTAAACAACAGATTCAGAATTACTTACACAAATCATCCAATGTCCTGGTATCCAGGTTGGGAAGATAAACCAGTCGATCTTTTCATCCAGCTTGAAAACAAATAATATTGGTCATCACCAAAATTTGGAAACTGTGTGTCTGGGTTTCATATTAAACATGACTGACTATAATACATACAGGCAGGTGTAGAAGGTGCTCTTCAAGTGTCCTGTTTGTGTCACAGTGTCTGGTTGTGGTGCCCTGGACTGGCCACTTGAGGGCGCTCTCCTGTTTTTGTGTTATATGTTGTGAACTTTTCCCAGCAATATATACCTTGCTCACTCTGACTGTCATTGCTGCTTTTTTGTATTGTCTTCTGAGTTCATAGTTGTCTCATGTTCATCGTGTTTTCTGTTCTCTGTGTTTTGGATTACCTTTTGCCACGTTTTTGTTCTGTTCTGTTCATTTGTTACTTAATAAACAACTGCACTTGGATCTACCTTGTTTTCTCCTGGCATTCCATGACAGAAAAAAAGCAGCCACTACAAGATCCAGCAGTTTGTTTTTCTTTTTTCCTTTTTTGAATCCTGGACCTTCGGATCGTCCCTCCTGCCACAGAGAAGGAGCGAGTGATCCGACACCGGACTCTGATGGCTTGGAGGCAGGAAGGAATGGAGGTTGGTGGGTTTGCCCAGACCTTTTGGACATTGGAGGTGGGCCTAAATTACAATGATGCTGCGCTTAAGGACCTCCTTAATGTCTGTCTGGATAATCCTTTGCCCCAGTGGGAGGTGAAAGGACTCGAGATCCTAGACTTCTGGGGCTTCGTCAGATATCTCCAGGGTTGAAGTCAGTGGGCAAAACCAGGCCAATCAGAAACCTTCTGCAGGGATTTTCCCACCACCTCTATCCTTCAGACGCCCACTAAGCGGCGGAGGGTGAAAAGGAAGACCGGAAAGCCCGCTCCGGTCCGGGAGCTCACAGAGCCCACTCCAGAGCCCGCTCCGGTCCGGTCCGGGAGCTCACAGAGCCCGCTCCGGTCCGGTCCAGAGTCCGCTCCGGTCCGGGAGCTAACGGGGACCGTTGCAGAGCAATCGGCTTGTCCTGTTGCAGCCGTTGAGGCTGATACTAAACTCTCTCTGCACTTGTTTTCAGGTACTCCTGAGTTCCTGAGAGGGTTTTCCTGAGAGGGCCCTGCTAGTTCGTCCTGCTGGCCCCGCCTTCACCTTCCACCCTGCCGGTTCCACTCGTAGACCCTGGTCTACCTCTGTTCCCTGAACCCCTTCCTGGGCATGGTCCTGGCCCGCCATCCCTCCCCCTGGTCCGCCTCAGTTCTACCTCCCTCCTGAACTTTGTTTTCTGGTGAAGCGTTTGGTATCCGCTCCGTAGAGGGGGGTAGGTAATGTCACAGTGTCTGGTTGTGGTGCCCTGGACTGGCCACTTGAGGGCGCTCTCCTGTTTTTGTTATATGTTGTGAACTCCATTTGCCATAGTCCCTTGTCTGTCATTCTGTCTGATCATGAGCACCTGGTTATTATTTCCGATCATTATCACCTGTTAGTCATTTACTCATTTTCCCAGCTCTCTCTCTCTCTCTCTCTCTCTCTATATATATATATATATATATACACCTTGCTCACTCTGTCTGTCATTGCTGCTTTTTTGTATTGTCTTCTGAGTTCATAGTTGTCATGTTCATCGTGTTTTCTGTTCTCTGTGTTTTGGATTACCTTTTGAGTTATAAAGTGAAGAACAACAAAAAAGAGGAGAGAGATGGAGGGGTAAGGATGACAATGACAAGGATCTGCAAAAAGAAGGAAATATAGAGAATCAGTATTAGCATAAAATGTTTAATTCTTTTACTCGTGCAGGGGTGTCCAAAGTCGGTCCTGGAGGTCCACTGTCCTCCACAATTTAGCTCTAACTTGCCTCAACACACCTGCCTAGAAGTTTCTAGTATGCCTAATAAGATCTTGATTGGCTGGTTCAGGTGTGTTAATTGGGGATGGAGCTGAACTCTGCAGGACAGTGGCCCTCCAGGAGCAGGATTGGGCACCTGCTCTAGTGCATATACTGTATAGCATATAAAAAACGAGCTCTACTTTCAAGGACTGTTAAACTTAATCATACTTTTTGTTGAATTAGTATCATTAAATGTAGTTTACTGTTTATTTTAATAGATGTATAATTAATAATAATATCTAAATATTTTACATTTAATAATTTTATTCACAGAAAAACAATATAATTTTGTATAGCTATTGTTAATATTAACTTGTCCTATATTATTTCTGCTTGTTCAGTTTTGCCACTGTATTTCTTTTTAAGGGGCTTATTTTGGGTATATTATTGGTAACACTATATCCTAATCATAATCCCACCAAAACCACACACACTAACGTTTCTAATGCTGCCTTCACGTGCTCTCGGAATTATCGTAAATACGAGTTTCCTAGGTAAACATTGCACATGAACGCCCTCTCATTTCGAAACTTTAATGCGATGAGCTCGTAATCACAACTTCAGAGGTGAGAATTATCAAATTTCCGATAGAACGTGAAAGTGGCATTAGGCCTACAATGCTTTTGGGAAACACAGCCCTGGTTATTTGCATGACAGGGTGGAGTGAGTAAAGTTGCACGATTTTATTTTTAAACTACTTCACATTTCCTTTTAACAACACACTAAACACCACTTTGGAATTAAAAATTGTAATTAAACAAATTAGACAGGAGACACATCTTGCCTGTACTCACCATGCAGCGAAGAACAGCAGAAATGAAAACCCGCTAGAATCGACGTCATGACTTGACGCCACTAACCAATGAGAACAGTTGTAGGCGGGACGAGGCGTGGAGCCCCGCCCCAGATACAGCCCTGCCTCGATCTACGTCATTACTTTGCCACAAACCAATGAGAAGCATTGTGGGTGGGGTGATGTGCAGCCCCGCCTCGATCTGCAGGCTGCAGCTGGGTGCTTCTCTGCCTCCTCAACTTTAGGCCATAGAGGAACATGAGCCTCCCTGTCGTCCTTACAGAAATCCTCTCTAAAGCGGATATTCATCTTCTCTTTCTGGAACCCCCTTTAGCCTCAAACACCATCTGCGTTTGTATCGGTCATGTTCCACGCATTTCTGTTTCAACAGATCATTGTAACGGAGTTACCTGTTATTTCAAATGATCCACATCCTCCTTAACTTCGTTCAACACCGTCATATTGGCATACAGAGACTCAGAAATTGACAATTGCATCAGTGTTCTCTTTCAGTTGGAATTCAAAGGCATGAATGTATTCCGAATTTTTAGGTCAAACTTACGACTGAGACTTTGGATGGCGGCGTACAGAACGCCTGTACTGCTTTCACTCGTTTGGGCCCAGGACTTTTGAGAGGAGTGTGAGGCATTGTCTACTGTCGAACATCTTTAGCAGACGACACTTCAATCTCCATCGTATCAATAGTTTTTCCAACATAGGCATGTTCTCCAGTTTTCCCCGCCATAACACTTCAGCAAGTGCAGCATAAAAAGGCAAGTGAATAGTCTTGTAAAAGCAAAAATTCACACGAATGTAGTAACAAAAAACATTCAAGTAAATAAACAATTATAAATGAAATAACCGTAGACCAGGAATAGACGGCCTTTTACACAATCAGAGCCTGTGAAAAGTTCAACTTGTCACTCCGCCATCTTGACACGTCCCCCCCAACCAAGCTTTGCTTTGACTGTCAATCACCGGCGGTGTTTTTTTTTTTATCTGAATCACTGCGTTTCAATATTTTAGTGAAATTTTAAATCGTAATTTTAGCAGCTCCTGAAATGGGTCATGCCATTGATATTACCAGAGCACTCAGCAATTTAAGTAAATAGAAGCTCGGTTGATAGAAGGACGCAGTTGCATGGATGGAGGAAGATCAATGTAAGTGTCTAAAATGCATGCACACAGTTCAGATGAATGGTAAAAAATCGCCCTCTTTAACAGTGCAGTTTAACGAAACTAAAATACCATAAACATTAACAACAACATTGACATCCCATACAGAAAGGTAATATATTCACATATATGTGAAACACTGTTAAACATATTGAAATATATTTTGAAAATATATTTAAAAAATGCATAGAACATAAGCTCATGTTGCGTGTTTAAATGTGTTTGTGAAATTATCATGCCTCATATGATGTAGCCTATTTTTAATCATTGCGTTTTTGCGATGCAGCCTAATTTTATTTCTACACTATAGGTTTACGGTTTAAAGCTATTATATTATAGTATATCTATATCTATCTATATATAAACTGACTTCAAACAATGTTTTGCATTACTGCTTTCATATTTTCATTGAATTTAGTTTGATGTAGGCCTACTATCCACTTAAACAATACGTGATCAAGTTTGAGGACATTTTATCTGACTTTTATGTACTATTTCTGTAAACGCTATGGTAACTTTGACGTGTTTTAATGGGCGCGCGTGTTGAACATTCCAGTCGCATTTAAACTGGAGCGGAGGGAGTTACCTTGGAAACGGGGCGTCAACTCAGCTGACAAGTAGCTAGCGAAACTCCATCTCCCAGTGTTGTTTTCACTGCTTTCAGGTAAGTTTAGTCACTAAAATCACCGAAATAATACATACAACTCTCCCTGACACTTTCTTACATGTAACTGACACGTTTCTGTTCAATATTTACTTTATACCATTTTACAGAAATGGTTTAGTGTCTTAGGAAAAAAGACTGTTAGCATCACAACCGTTAACTAACTAAAAGGCTAACTATAAGAGGTGTTCATCATGCTCATCTGATGTTCGCTACTGTTATTAATAAGATATGTAACTTTAATACACAAGGGAAATTCCCAATATTAAACAAATAACCAAATTTACATGCATAGGAGGACATTTGCGTTCTAAGAATGTACAGGACTACTTCAGATATAAAAACGCTGACCCATTATGTGATGTTTTCTCAAACTGGTATGATTTACTGTTAATTCAATAGAATATATGGGAGCACTAGGGAATAAGAATATGGCGGTGTAGTGGCTTCACTTCTATATCATTGAGAGTAATCCAGTTCTCTGTTATAGATTAGTGGTGTAAATTTATAATAATGGATTACTATATGGTCACATGGACTTAATGGACACACGTACGCGGTGACCATAAAGTCTTCAAGACACATCAGATTTTATTTAAAATATCACTTTACCTCAAACATCTCGTTTTTATAATCCTTGGAAGTCAAACTCAATCAAAAATAAAATTAGATTAAGCAGAAGAGAGATATCGCTTCTGGATTGCAAAATAACAAAAACACATCAGTGATGAATGTCTCTATTATCTCATGTAGAAACATTTGGCAATATACAGTTAGCTTGATAATATTTATGCACCAATAATAAATTGTAAGTGTGTTTTTTTTAATATACCCAGCACTAAAAGTAGAACAGTTCACATTAGAGCTTATCGATACTACGGTCTTTTGCAATTTAGCCCCAGGGCTCGTTTAAAGGGGTTATATGATGCAATTTCAAGTTTTCCTTTCTCTTTGGAGTGTTACAAGCTGATTGTGCATAGATAAGATCCCCGAAGTTGCAAAGACTAAAGTCTCAAAAACCAAAGAGATATTCTTTATCAAAGTTAAGACTCTGCCACACCCCCTAAAATGGTTCGTTCTAACACGCCCCCACATATCTACCTCACTATGTGGAAATATTAGCATAATGCTGCCCAAATGTGCAAGCAAAGAAAGAAGGCGTGGTTTCAGTAACCACAGTTAGTGTTGAAGCAGCCATGTCAGGGAGACGCTGTGTGTTTCTAGGCAAAAGCACTTTATTTGGCCTTCCAAAAGTAGATGCATTTAGGAATCTTTAAAATTACTTACAACAGAACAGCAATGCATTTTATGGACAACCGTTTCGTGAACCTAGGAGAGGAGGTAATTCTGACTTTGCTATGACAATCAGGCGCTTCTGAATCAGCTACTGTTTTGTTATTAGTTTAAGTATTTGCTATTGACTGTTCAAATGCGGAGTTTTGCGCATTGTGTGTGTGTGTGTGTGTGTGTGTGTGTGTGCGCGAGCGAGAGAGAGAGCACGAGAGAGGTCACATCACAGTGGAGTCAGCTGTCTTAACCGTGGCTTGTGTACTGCAAACACATACCAGCTTCATCACTGTGTCTGTCACGCGACTCTGTTCCCCTTTCGGGCTTGAACTGATGTCTTTACATTTATTTTGAAAGATGAAGCTCGCGATTATGGTAAGGGGCGTTACATTTCCGACCAGTGCTTGCGGTGTTCGGCCAATCACAATGCACTGGGTCAGTTGGCCAATCAGAGCAGACTGCGCTTGTTGGAATGAGGGACTTTGTAGAAAACGAAGCGTTTGAGAGAGGCGGGGCATAGAGGACCTACAATAACGTACAGTATTTGAAAAATAATGTTTTTTGAACATTAAAGCATGTCAACATATTCTGTTACACCAATACACAAAATAATGATCTTTAAAAAAAGCATCATATGACCCCTTTAATAATGGGTTTAGGTATCCATTCCTACTTACAAGAGAAGCAAAGAAGAATCAATTACAAAGCTACATGACAGTATATTTTGCATCTGCGTTTCCAAAATACATCTTAAGCAGAAGAATAACGCAGTCATTTTAAAAACAAAGAACAAGTTTAAAAATAAATCTCCGTCTCTCTTAAAGTGTCACAGTCTCTTCTTTAGCTTCCTGAACAAGAACTGTTTGTAAAAAGCTTCTACTTTCCTTCATGAAAGAGTAAGCAAACTACAAGTGACACGCATGCATTATAAGACAATTGAACATAATATGAAACTCATAAGAAAACACAATGATATCATTTATATCATGAAGCAAAATGATACGCAATAATAAAACATTTTGACATTGTTGTTTGGGGAGGAACTCCATCTTTGAGTTGAACTGAATCTCACAGTTGAATCTGCTGGTTTTGAAGATGAAGATAAACTTTATTTACTGTGAAAACTTTAGATAATGTTTCTTTGTCATATCACTTGTAATGACTGGTTAGAACAGATTAATCCAGATGATATTCTATTGCTTAATGCATTATTGTTTCAAGTTTGAGAAGGCAGCATCAGATCTGAAAGTGCTGGATCTGAAGATGATCTAGTTACTGTGATTGTGTTTTGTATGACTGTGTAGAGCAGATGAACGATTGAAACACTTCCCACATGCAGTGCAGTGATACGGCTTCTCTCCAGTGTGGATCCTCTCATGTGTTTTCAGACTTGATGAATGACTGAATCTCTTGTTGCAGTGTGAACACTTATAAGGTTTCACTCCAGTGTGGATCCTCTCATGTGTTTTCAGACTTGATGAATGACTGAATCTCTTGTTGCAGTGTGAACACTTATAAGGTTTCACTCCAATGTGGATCCTCTCGTGTTTTTTCAGGTCTCCTGACCTATCGAATCTCTTGTTGCAGTGTGAACACTTATAAGGTTTCTCTCCAGTGTGGATGCTCATGTGTTCTTTAACATGTACTGATTGTGTGAAACACTTCCCGCACTGATGACAAGTGTATGGTTTCTCACCAGTATGAACTCTCATGTGACCATCAAGACTATATTTGCATTTCAAACTCTTTCCACAAAGATTACATGTGTACAGTTTCTCTCCTGTATGAACTCTCATATGTGTCATAAGGCTTCCTTTTCGTGCAAAACTCTTCCCACACTGATCACATGTGTACGGTTTCTCTCCAGTGTGGATGCTCATGTGTTCTTTAACATGTACTGATTGTGTGAAACACTTCCCGCACTGATGACAAGTGTATGGTTTCTCACCAGTATGAACTCTCATGTGACCATCAAGCCTATATTTGCATTTCAAACTCTTTCCACAAAGATTACATGTGTACAGTTTCTCTCCTGTATGAACTCTCATATGTGTCATAAGGCTTCCTTTTCGTGCAAAACTCTTCCCACACTGATCACATGTGTACGGTTTCTCTCCAGTGTGGATCCTCTCATGTGTTTTCAGGTATCCTGACTGAATGAATCTCTTGTCACAGTGTGAACACTTGTAAGGTTTCTCTCCAGTGTGGATGTTCATGTGTACCTTAAGGTTTGCGAAGTGTGCAAAACTCTTTCCACATTGATTACATATGAACCGTTTCTCTCCTGTATGAACTCTCATATGTGTCATAAGGTTTCCTTTTTGTGAGAAACTCTTCCCGCACTGATCACATGTGTGCGGTTTCTCTCCAGTGTGGACTACCTTGTGTTTCTTCAGGTGTCCTGACCGAGTGAATCTCTTGTCACAGTGTGAACACTTGTAAGGTTTCTCTCCAGTGTGGATGTTCATGTGTACCTTAAGGTTTGCGAAGTGTGCAAAACTCTTTCCACATTGATTACATATGAACCGTTTCTCTCCTGTATGAACTCTCATATGTGTCATAAGGTTTCCTTTTTGTGAGAAACTCTTCCCGCACTGATCACATGTGTGCGGTTTCTCTCCAGTGTGGACTACCTTGTGTTTCTTCAGGTGTCCTGACCGAGTGAATCTCTTGTCACAGTGTGAACACTTATAAGGTTTCTCTCCAGTGTGGCTGTTCATGTGATCCTTAAGGTGTGTCAAGTGTGCAAAACTCTTTCCACATTGATTACATATGAACAGTTTCTCTCCTGTATGAACTCTCATGTGCGCCGTGAGGCTTCCTTTTTGTGTGAAACTCTTCCCGCACTGATCACATGTGTGTGGTTTCTCTCCAGTGTGGACTAACTTGTGTTTCTTCAGGTCTCCTGATCGACTGAATCTCTTGTCACAGTGTGAACACTTGTACTGTTTCTCTCCAGTGTGGATTTTCATGTGTACCTTAAGGCTTAACGATTGTGTGAAACACTTCCCGCACTGATCACAAGTGAATGGTCTCTCTCCAGTATGAACTCTCAAGTGAACATCAAGATTATATTTGCTCGTCAAACTCTTTCCACACTGAGTGCAGGTAAAAGATTTCTTGGCTCCTCTTTTCTTTAAATCTTTCTGTTTGGTTTGAGGGCAACTCAAATGTTTCTCTCCAGTTTTGACATCATTTTTCTCCTGAACTTCATTTAATTCTTCATTATCCTCACTTTCTTCAATAAACTCTAAAATAAAAGCAAAAACAGGTCATTTATCAGTAACTTGGAAAAAAAAGAGATACGTGAAAGTACATAAGTGAACCCGGTTGTAACAGAGTAAAGACAATTTCTATACAAAATTGTTCCTTTTGATGCAATTTTATAAATTATACTTCCCTGAACCTTTCATGAATGAGTTACATTGATATTCAAAATATTATTTTTGAAACATTATAGACACAAATCCCATGTTTCTATAAGAAGTATTAATTATGTTTGATCAACTACACAATTGTCTAACATACATTTTGTTGAAAAAAGTGTCCCTTATTATTTGCTGCTTCATCTATATTATTCAACAGCTCTAAAGTTTCTATTACTACAAACTAAAAATCTTAAACTACTTGAAATTTTATAACTGTCACTATTGTTAACGCTCTGGGGTCGAAGACCACACTGGTGCGGTCTGTCATGTTTTTTCTTGCAAAAAGAACTAAAAATACTCCGTAATTTTGGATCGTTCAGATACGAATAAGGTATCGTTTGAAACCGCAAAGGGTCTACTTTTATTTGAGTGTAGTCATAATAACAACAACACAATGTGCTTTTGTAAAATAAAGAAAATAAACCGGGTGCGCTCTAAGGTTGGCGATGTCGACCAATCTGGCATCGTATTTTATTGTAATTTGTAATATATTTATTATCAAACACCTATGATCCGACCCGCATGTTCTTTGTTTTACCCATAACCAAACCCGTAAATAAAGTTAACACACAAAATACCACCTGCCAATCACTTTTTTTTTTGCGGGACCCTGGTGTGAAGTAGGCATAGTAATCTAATAATGGCATTGACAAACTTGGTCGAAGAAAAAGGTACCACTTCGCCTATCTGGCAATACTTTGGCTTTAGATCTAATGAAAGAGGACAGCCAAGAGACACGTCTGAAGTGGTGTGCAGGATTTGTGCTCTTGTAATCCACACAAAAGATGGACAGACGACAAATTTACATGACCATTTGCATGTGCACCATCCCACGGAATACAGTTCATTGCCAATGTAATCACGAACAACTGAACTTCACAAAACAGCTAGGGACCAACTAACCATATTCTAAAGCTTTTGCCAAAGGTACAAAGTACAAGCGTGACAGCGAAAGATGGAAGCAGTGTACTGATGCTGTAACTCGCTACCTAGCAAAAGAAATGGTTTATTTTAATACGGTAGAGAAGAGCGCATTTAGATTGCAATGTTAGAATGAAATGTGATTTAACCCTTTTTTGCACATAATATAAAGGCTTATGTTACATTCACTTTATTTGCTTTCATAGCCTTTACTATGTATTGTTTTGTTGGACAACAGTGGGTGGTAAGTGAAATATACATATTAAATACAGATTTTTAAAATACAAATACAAAAAATGAAAATACCGAGATATATACCGTATATCGCAAATCTGCCCAAAAATACAGAGATATGAATTTTTGCCCATATCGCCCAGCCCTAGTTCCTACATGTAAAACCATAAATGTTCATATTAAACAGCAATGCAAGCGCACGATCAGACGCACTGACAAATATAAATGACTTGCACAATCCATGTATCATTCGTTCAATTAATTTTTAATTAAGAATCCACAATCGGAAAAAAATAAAAACTTCTTTGCAAAACCAAAACGAAAAACAAATAACGACTTGATATCCATATTTTCGTTTTTATGCACAAATTGAAAATGGGGAATAAGAATATGAAATATCAAAATCAAACTCATTTCGTAATCATTATTCTTATTCCCCATTTTAATTTGTGCATAGAAACGGAAATATGAATATCAAGTCGTTGTTTTTTGGTAAAGAAATAATGAAATAAGTTGCTTTTTGTTTTTCAGATTTGCGGATTCTTCATTGAAAATTAATTGAACGAATGATACACGGATTTTACACGTTAAGCTGATTTGATATTGTGTGCTCACCATATGGGAGGCTAAATGTGCGCATTGTAAATTTATTTAGAAGTCTGAATAGCTACTAGGCTATAATTACTTAAAGGGGTCATATGATGCTGCCAAAAAGAACATTATTTTGTGTATTTGGTGTAATGAAATGTGTTTATGCGGTTTTAGGTTAAAAAAACACATTATTTTCCACATACTGTACATTATTGTTTCTCCTCTATGCCCCGCCTT
Organism: Sinocyclocheilus grahami; assembly: GCF_001515645.1. Classification (NCBI taxonomy): domain Eukaryota; kingdom Metazoa; phylum Chordata; class Actinopteri; order Cypriniformes; family Cyprinidae; genus Sinocyclocheilus; species Sinocyclocheilus grahami. The sequence goes on along the minus strand of NW_015506422.1, from coordinate 34,187 downwards.
TCTGAAATGCGTCGATTTTTACAAAGCTCATCGGTCTGAAAAGCGAAGTGTGCTCTGATTGGCCAGCTATCCAGTGTGTTGTGATTGGCCGAATACCTCAAGCGTGTGACGGAAATGTTACGCCCCTTACCATATTGTGATGCCCTGTCCGGCCAGAGCAACGAGACAAAAATATTAAAACATTAAAACCCATTATAAACGAGGCATTTGTTGCATCCAGTGGGGACATAATTACGGATTATAATGACTTGTACTGTCTTTTTACGCATTGCATCGCACCGCGTAAACATAAAACCTTGTCTGCATTTGTGATCGGAGAAATGACAAACAACAAGCGCTACTCTACACTGCCCAAAAAACTCGCGTTTGAATCGTAAGTGGCAAATTCTTTAAATATAAAAAACGTACTTACAGTCTGTGAGTCAGAACAGCCGTCATTATAGTCTACTCTACCAGGATCAGGAAACAGTCTTCTTTAAAATGCGCTGGACAGATCTGAATATTTGGGTTAAACTGTTCTGGAACAGTGTTGTAAATACGACTTAACCACTGATTTCTAGTCGTGACCTGTTTTGGAAGGCCAAACAAAGTAGTTTCGCTTTCACACACCGCAGCCTTGAGTGAGCGGAGGCCGGAAGCCTAGAGTGAGTGGGGGCCTAGAGTATGCGGAGGCTGGCTTGAGTGAGCAGAGGCAGGCGGGCTTGATAACGGCGTGGCCGGCGGATTCAACGAAGGAGCGTCCGGTGGGCTTGCGGCAACCACATGTGACGACCCCGGGCTGGACTCCGCTTCATCCACGGTGAAAGCCGATCCGGCAATCCACAGCGCAAAGTTGATGTATTTCCTCAGTGACCAGCACGGATCAGCTCCAGGCATGATGAAACGGATATTGTCCTCTTTTGGAAGGCCAACCAAAGTAGTTTTGCTTTCACAATGAAACACAGCCCCTTCACGACATGGTGGTGGTGGCGGCAACAACAATACTACAGCAAGAATAAAAGTTACGCCTTCTTTCTTTGCGTGAACATTTGGGCGGTGTTATGCAAATCTTCCAACATCGTGACGTAGATGTGGGGGCATGCTAGAATGAGCCGTTTTAGGTAGGCGTGGTTGACTCTTAACTTTTACAAAGAATATCTCTTTGGATTTGAGACTTTAGTCTGCAAATTTACAGATCTTCTTTATGCACCAAGAGCTTATAACACTCCAAAGAGATAGGAAAAATTTTAATTGCATCATATAACCCCTTTAAAAGTTAGATGAATATGTTTTCATGACAGGACTGTGCAACATGATGTGGCTCCAAACAGCGAATGGTGAAGAGAATCTTGGAGCAGGTGCAAGCCATCAAACAGGTGTTTTCACAGGACAAAAGCCGCCACCCGCTTCCACAGCTTACATGGCAGGACATAAGTGTTCTGGAAGCGGTTAACAGCGGGTTGAAGCCTGTAGCGGAGTTTACATATATTCTCTCTGGAGAAAACTAAGTTTCCTCACTTTTGCCCATGTTGGCCCACCTGGAAGGTGTGCTGGAGAAGTCAGAGCAGGATGCCAAACTCACAGCCGACCTGAAGCGCGTCATCTTGGAACAGATGGAAGGCAAATATGGCCATGATGCCATCCTGAGGATGAAGCGCAAAGCAACCTGGCTTGACCAAAGATACAGACGAGACTAGGGCTGGGTGATATGTCAAAAATATCTTATCGATAACCGCCTTTAAAAATATTGTGATATCCGATAATATCGTCTACCTAAGCACCTCCACCACGCCCCGGCCGAGACAACATTGCAGACATGCACCATAAACACACACCATGTTCAGTTTGGTCTTTATTATTGCCACCAAGTTTGGTTTTACTTTTCTTCGTTTGTGCTTAAACTAATAAGGTGTGCTGGAGAAGTCAGAGCAGGATGCCAAACTCACAGCCGACCTGAAGCGCGTCATCTTGGAACAGATGGAAGGCAAATATGGCCATGATGCCATCCTGAGGATGAAGCGCAAAGCAACCTTGCTTGACCAAAGATACAGACGAGACTAGGGCTGGGTGATATGTCAAAAATATCTTATCGATAACCGCCTTTAAAAATATCGTGATATCCGATAATATCGTCTACCTAAGCACCTCCACCACGCCCCTGGCCGAGACAACATTGCAGACATGCACCATAAACACACACCAGCAGGCGGGCTTGATAACGGCGTGGCCGGCGGATTCAACGAAGGAGCGTCCGGTGGGCTTGCGGCAACCACATGTGACGACCCCGGGCTGGACTCCGCTTCATCCACGGTGAAAGCCGATCCGGCAATCCACAGCGCAAAGTTGATGTATTTCCTCAGAGTTTACATATATTCTCTCTGGAGAAAACTAAGTTTCCTCACTTTTGCCCATGTTGGCCCACCTGGAAGGTGTGCTGGAGAAGTCAGAGCAGGATGCCAAACTCACAGCCGACCTGAAGCGCGTCATCTTGGAACAGATGGAAGGCAAATATGGCCATGATGCCATCCTGAGGATGAAGCGCAAAGCAACCTGGCTTGACCAAAGATACAGACGAGACTAGGGCTGGGTGATATGTCAAAAATATCTTATCGATAACCGCCTTTAAAAATATTGTGATATCCGATAATATCGTCTACCTAAGCACCTCCACCACGCCCCGGCCGAGACAACATTGCAGACATGCACCATAAACACACACCATGTTCAGTTTGGTCTTTATTATTGCCACCAAGTTTGGTTTTACTTTTCTTCGTTTGTGCTTAAACTAATAGAAAACATTAGCTTTGCTGTTATTTTAGTGTTGCTAATAATTTCCACTCTGTTCTTATCAAATTTGAGTTTTAAATTAATTTTGTTTTTTGAGAACTTTTGAGGAAAAACAATATAACCCAATTTTAAGTTCATTATGATGAAGTTGGACATTCTGGCAGTGATTGTAAGAATGATAAATGCATGTTGATGTCATGTAATAATGTCTTGAATAAAATATGCCTATTTTCCGATGTTTCTCTTTCTTTTTGGCATTATCGCCTGTGTAGACATTTCATGATGGTAAGTTAAATTTCCTTGATTATAACAATTGCAGCGTTGTTTTTAAACTTGTAGTCAAGCTATAACGTATTTGATATTTATCATGTATGACTAAAATCATGCAGGGATTAAAAATTAATTCTGAGCAAAAACTTTAAGTTTTTTTTTTCTTCTTTCTGGTAGCCTACTAGTTTCGGAGGTCTCTTTCGGCTCGTTTTTAATTAAATAAAAATAACTGCTTTATTTAATTAGAAACAGGGTATTTTATTTTAAATTTAATAATCATGTATGACTAAAATCATGCAGGGATTAAAAATTAATTCTGAGCAAAAACTTTAAGTTTTTTTTTTTCTTCTTTCTGGTAGCCTACTAGTTTCGGAGGTCTCTTTCGGCTCGTTTTTAATTAAATAAAAATAACTGCTTTATTTAATTAGAAACAGGGTATTTTATTTTAAATTTAATTAATTTTTTTATTGTAATTTTTATCATTTTTATTTTATTAATCAAAATACAACGCCCACAATATAATATTCAGTGTTGGGCTGCCGAAACTCCGAACGTGTGCATGTTGAGCGGCGAGCTGAGAAGCCTACGAATGGCTTCATCTGTTTTGTTGCGAATGATTTAAGAATTTATAGTGCTGTATCTCAGCTTAATTAAACATAATTATATTGTATACACGGTTTCCAAAATCTGTAAAAAATATTGCACTGAAATGTGCGCTGAAGGAATTTGCGTATTTTAATTATACCTGTCATGTTTGTGGTTTTTCATCATTATACAGTCTGTTTAAATAAATATTCAGAAACACATGCAGTGCTTCTTTTTGTCTTTTTTCTGTTTAACTTAAACTGCAGCTCAAAATAGAATAGGCCTATACCCTAAATAAGGATAAATTATATTGGAACGCATCTCCAAAATAATCGCATACACAGATGCACATTGCTAGGGCTGAAACGATTCCTCGAATACCTTGAGTAACTCAAATACAATAAATCATCGAGGTAAATTATTTGCCCCGAGGCTTTGTTTAGTCCATTTACTGTAACTACACATGGAACACTGTATTTCCCTATGGACCATTATTACTGACGCACAACCCGATAAACGCTGGACCAGACCATAGACTGAATAAAAACAGGGAACAGCCTTTAAAAAAAAAAGCGCCGGACATATTTAAGACCGTAAATCAATATGGTGGCTAGTTATAATGTCCCTAAGTTAGCTGTGTTTAGTGAAAGACTAAACGCCATTGTGCATAAAAATACCACAGAAAGAAAGTTAGTCAATATCATACGAAAAGTGCCAGTTTTCACCTCTAAAATCAGCATGATTACAAATGTGATTTTATCAACAGTTCAATAAACAAGAAGGTAATATTAAGAGACTTATGTTTTAGACACTATATTGTCTGTTTTTGCTTTATTTTGCCAACAAATAAATTCCAAACAGCCATAGCGCTGTTTTGCAGGTCTGTGCAACATGACGCCGTTTCGTTCCTGAATGAATCAACCGTTTAAATGATTTGGTTCAATCGCAATGAATCACTTCTTAACAGTGACTTGCTGCCACCTGCTGGCGGTTTTAATTTCACATTTAAAGTATTTTTTCATTTTTTTAAATGTCAATATTCAATGTTTTATGTTTAAAATAACAAAATATTATTTATGCATTTGTAACTGCAGGTTAAATGCATTCATGTCCCTCTATGTGGGAAATTCATCCCATGCAGCGTCTGTGTTTCCTCTGCATTGCAAAGATGAATTTTGATACTGATATCATTTGTTTGGTAACAGCCCAAATTTCCTTTATTCTAATTGACTGATTAAATGTAAGAATTTGACTCAAAAGATGTCATATAGGGACATTTAAGAGGGTTTATTTTCCAAATAGCTATAATTTCATATTGCAGAAAATTGTTTAAAAATTGTGTATGGTCTCTTGTTTTTGTTCCAAGTTACTTTCCTGTGATTTTTGCCTCTCACAAAAGCCACAAAGCCTTCCAAGAAGACAGTAAAGGCTTATGTCATGCTTGAGCTTTAGTTAGGCTGAAACTTGAAAGTTAAGTTGCACAACAAAAATGCAATGTTTAGGTATTATTATTATTTTTATTACTATTATTTTTATTTATGCCTTAGTTTTAGTTTGTACTGTTTACCTTTTTTTAAAGTAATGTGAAATTGATTTTTTTGTATTTTTATTTATTTATTGTATTGATATTTGTGTTTGCATTTTGAATGTAATTTGGCAATTACCGTATTAGCCCGAATATAAGACGGCCCTGATTATAAGATGACCCCCCTTTTTCCAGATGTACCTTTTGGAAAAAAGCTTTTTAAAAAACAAATCTGTTTTTTTCTCAGTAAAACACATTTTGTCTTCAATTATTTTCATATTTGTAAGGTAAAACCTGGTAAAATGTACTAACAATCAATTTATTTTAATTGAAAAAATATACACTTTTTGATATACCATAAAAAAAAGAAAAAAAAAGGTAGCCCATCTGAATTAGGATATTTAGGCTGTCCATCTAATAGTAGCCTACCAAAATCTTATTAACAGTAGAAGTTAAATATTACTGTAGTCTTCAAATCTGTGTACTGTCTTACGTTTTAAAATCACAAAGGGAGTTTGGTCCCATCAGGCTAACGTGACAGTCACGACTCATGCAGCTGTAAGGTTTTCTTTGCTCGCGACCTTTACAACACGCATTACATTACGTATTTCATGGTACACTCGTTTTATGCGTATTTGGCGCCACCTATTGTTGTGGGTGTATTACTGACATGTCAAAGTCTAGACCCTGAATATAAGACGACCGCATTTTTTCAGATGTATTTCCAAGAAAAAACCATCGTCTTATATTCGGGTCAATACGGTAATTACATTAAATGAGTTTAGTTTGCACGGTTATTATGCAATTTTCAGCAATAAAAATTAAAATTTTTCTAAAAAGAAAACAAATTAGCTATTTATTTTAAGAGATCTATCTTATTATCTCTTGTATATTTAGTATTGCTCTTTAATAAAAAAAAATACTTCTTATCACATTACTCGATTAATCAATGGAATAATCTGTAGAATACGCGATTGCTAAAATAATCGATAGCTACAGCCCTAGTAGTCAGCACCGAACAACAGGCCAATTCAATATAAACTGAGGTTACAAAAGTGATTTAGTCAAGATCAGTGAGGGATTTTCTTTTTTGTTCTTTGATTAACATTATAATGACTGGCGGTAATGGCTGCTGTCAATGCACGAATCCAATACACCCTTGTTTTCTTTCACAACTCTTTTACGTTCACTTAAGACATAACCGATTGTATTTATGGGATATTTTGATATAATTTGGTGTGTATTTGTCCATTCGAATGTGTAAGAACGCGAGAAAGAGAGCTCAGTCTAGTGTCCGCGTATAAAAGAGGCGGCTTTTGTGCGTGCGCTTTGTGTGTGTGAGTGCACAGCACGGAAAACAGCGCGGGAGTGCAGAAGTGAGTTATATTTCGTCTTCTTGCAGTAGAATCTTTTGAAATCACAATAAATGTGCATACAGAAATCTTGCAACTTACTAGGTTTATCATGTCATTTTTCCCGATAATGTCGATAATTGTCTGTTACCATCGACATTTCGATACTTACGAGACACCGTCGATATACAATAATATCGTCATATCGCCCAGCCCTAGACGAGACCACATGAAACCACCCGAGCTAAGTGCCACAAAAACTGAACTGGTTCCAGAGATGGCGGTAGCAGCAGCAACACACACAAGTCCGACATCCAGTCCCGCACAAGTCAGAGAAGAGGAAGAGGAATCAGGTGCTGGCACCGCGCCTAAGAAGAAAAAGGTATCACTGGGTTCAGCCTTCTTGGGAAAAGAGCAACTACAGCAGCCATGCTCACCGCTGATCAAAAGGAGAAGGGTCTGGCTGCAGACTTGCACTCTCAGACTTGCACTCTCAGACACTTGTGCTTCCGCTAGTGACGTCACTTGCAGTCTTTTTTATTTTGTTGTATTTATTCATTACTTTTTGCTTGAATCTCTCAACATTTTACAACAGTAGCCAGGTGGTGAAGACAAGAAAAAATAAACGAAATTACAATGTCACTTGCAATCTTTACTTGCAGGAAGAAACAACATACAAAATATGACAGCGATAATCTCAGGTAATGATTATGTGCTTTATTCAATGTTAAAAGTGTCTAATGTGAGTTTGAATATTATTTTGCGTTATCTTTATAGCCATAGTGAAAGCAACAATAAATATTTTACCTCAGATCTTGAAAAATTAAAGCAAACTTGTAAATTAAAACTGTTAACTCACTGTGAACCAACACGTGTATTCCATAACAAAGATATCAGTCACTCACTCACTCAAAACTGTTCAGTCCATTCACATTTGAATCATCTATTTTCCATGTCCCTTCCTTCACACTCGCCATGTTTTTGCTGTCACATCGATTATAACAATATTGTATTTTATTGCGTCACGCTGCGCCACTCGCATCCGGTGTAGACACGATGTAAGTTAATGTAGCTTTCTGATGCGGCGTTTGAATTTTCATGCCACATTATTTGAAATTAGCGTGGGGTAAACTTTTTTCTCTCACGGGCCGGATGTGGCCCGCTGGCCGCCTATTGAGGGAAAGTAGGGTTGTAGCGGTGAGGAAATGTTCCCACCGGTTAATCGACGTGTGATAACACCGGTAATACCGATATTACTGTTGGGTTGGGGGGGCGGGGGTTGTTAGTTCGTTTGAGTTTCCCTCTTTTCTTTGCTTTCAAATGGCTTGTAAAAGTGCTGTGTGCATTTTACTTTCACTTTCAAATTAGTGCCAATTGAATTGCCGCAATTCGGCGTCAAGCAATTGTTTGTTTGCGTTTTCCCTCTTTTCCTTGGATTTCTTTGCTTTCAAATAGCTTGAAAAAGCAATTCAGCATTGATTCAATTCAAGCAACAACAACGTCAAACTGATAGAACTTTTATTAACAAAATGAATAAAAATACACTACATATGCCTAATAAAATATCAAATTACTTAGGCTACACAAAGTTTAAATAGGTAAATAAAAGAAAATAAGCAAACACTGTGGAACCAGATAAATAAGAAACATAGAACGTTTATTAGCAAAACGAATAAGGAAGATTGGAGGCACGGCATATACACCTTGATATAAAATAAAATAAATAAAATACACAAAGTTTAAATAAAGTAATCCGTAAACACTGTGGAAACAAATAAATAAGAAACGGATGTTTAAAAAAATTTCCAGTCAATAGGCTTTTCAAAATCTAAAATATTGCCAAACAGGCGCCTTTTGCATTTCCTTTCTAAACAATCTTCTGCCATCGTCTTGTCTTTCTCACCTTACTCTTGTCAGTCAGCTCGACTCACTTTCCTCACGTGATAAATAAAATATTGACCCCTGCTCCGTGGTGAACGTTCGCGCACGGTTCGGCACACTGCATTGAGCGTTTAGTTCTTAACAGTGTCTGTTCCCTAACTGAACTAGGCTAAATGATTTTTGTTACTATTACCCCACAGTGGGGGGCGGTGTCGCGGTAGGCAAATGACGTAACCGGTGTTGTAGCTTAACACCGGTATAACCGAAAACACCGTCTCTCGCAGCAAGCCTAATAGAAAGCAACGTTACAATGATATAAAATTAGTGTCATTAATTTTTTTGTTTGTATGTTCACTTTGATGTCTGATTTGTGACATTACTTTTTATGTACTGCTAAAACAATGATGGTCACTTTTTTAGAAGTTGTAGTGATTCTTTCTTTTCCAAGAAAGAATGTGAAACAAATTGGTTATATAATTATAATTTTTAATATTTTTAAAATATAATTTAAATAGATTTTTCACACTTTAAGCAATATCGTATCGCATATTGAATATCGCATTTTTTAACAAGGTATCGCATATTACATTTTTCTTCAATATCGCACAGCCCTACTGTATATTGAATTTGATATTTTAATAGCATCTTAATACATTCAATGGAACGAAAAGTGCAGTGTGACCGCCCCTTTACTCGGGAGCCAAAGTTGATTTCGCGACACTGTTACTGCACAGATGCAACAGTGCTGTGAGATCCAGTGAGAAGCATTTGAATTCGCCGCACATGATATGGCCCGGGGCGAAAGATGTTCGGGACAGTAGACGGATTTGTCATTTGCCCGATCGGGCCACTGCAGCGTCGTCACGAAATTTTATCATTTGCATGTGTTTTTAAGACTTTAAAAAGCATTTGGGCGCAAAAGACAACTCCTTTCAGTACTCGCCGCCTGAACGGGCAAATACATACAAAATTATGTCAAAATACCCATCCTGGCAAGTAACTTTGTAGCTTTAACAATTATTAATCTATATTGAATTTATACACTGGAGTACAGATGCACCGATCTACTGGACATGTTTTGTTTTATTTCAGACTATCTTGTTCCGTGCTTGCACACAAACTGCACTGCAATCATTTTCCCAATGGCCATTTGTGTGGAAATATTATGTTATTATTATACTTAGTCTGTAAACGGCCATTAACAGAGGCTAGAGATGCTGAAGACACAAAGAGGAGAAAATACTGTAGCAGGCAGAACAAGATCACGGTTCACGATATAGGAAGAAAATCCAAACATTGAATTTTATATGAATGTGTTTCTGAGGGGAATGGAACTGACTGTTTTCAGAAATGGCGTTTTCTTTTCATTTTGTCTCCGTATGATGCATTTATATTAGTGTTAATAAGCACAGTGGTAACCAAGGAAACACTCCATAAGCGCAGCTTGCTGTCAGAGAGTGAATCTGCGTCTCATTCAGCCCACCTGCTGTTTCTGTGTCATGCAGATGTTTTATGTAGCATCATTTCACAAAGGTAAAGTCAGGTTATTCTGTTTTAGCTTCAGTTTTTGAAATTTTACAGTCTAATATAAATCAAACATTGCACTTTTTTTTTTATTCATGATTAAAATGCAGTGGTTGCCTCTAATTGCAAATGGCTATGAAAAATCAAGGTGCAACACAGAGTGAAGAATATGCAAATGTTATTTTATGTGTGATTTTTAAATTTCTGTACCTGAACATCTACAAACATAAAAACCTAAAGCATCATTTAATTTCTATTTTTGTGTTATAGGCCTATATATTATGTGTTATAAGTATATATATATTACTTGTAATTTGTTCATTTGTTATTTACTGGCTGTCACTTGTCTTTAATAATGTTTAAACGTAATATTTATGTTTATTTTTGGCTAGTGATTTTTGCTGTGGTATCGAAATTGAAATGGAGAATTGTCAGATTTAATTGGTATCTAAAATATTGGTGTCATATAAGCTTATTTATTAGAATACAAGATAACAGATAAAAAACAATGATAACAGCAACTATTTTATTTTTTTGTGGCAGGGCCAGTGAAAATGTTGACAGGGCAAGTAAAAATTTTAAGAAAAAATCCTTAAGCCCTGTTCACACCGCCAGCGACTTTTTCGCTGCTTGTCACTTGTGGCTGGCAATTAAGGGTCGCTAGTGGGTGTTCCCACTACTGGTTGCGTAACACTCCACTACAGCAGATGAATCACGTGCTCTCCACTGACTTCACTCCCATTGGTTGCCACTCGCGAAATTCGCTGCTTATTTGCATAAAGTTGAAGAATTCTGAACTTTTGTCGCTTGACTCGCATCGCTTGACATGCCCACATTCTGTCGCCAATGGTCACTGTCGCTCGTGTCGCCGGAAGTCGCCAGCTCTCCATTGAAAATGAATGGGATTATGTCACTCTGTGTCGCTGGCGGTGTGAACGGGGCTTTAGCGTTGATCCCTGCTTTTGAGAGAGAAATTCAAGCACTTTTCAATGACTTTCAAGCATTTCACATAAATATTTAATACGAGTGGAATATGTAATTTTTCTATATAAAAATTTGATTTTGCACCTATTACTGTTGTTAATAAAAGTACATTTAGTATGCATCTTAACTCAACCTTAGTCCTTTACTGTCAAATCTGTATAAACAATAAACAAAAGAAAAATAAACAAGAAATGGACATGTAATAGTATTAGTAACTGCACTTATTAATGCAAAACAATAGTAATTGTATGATTAAATTATCTATATTCTAATACTCCCGTGCACCACCCCCAGCGCTACCAAATCTGCTCATGGCGCCACTATCTGTACAACTTAGTGGCGCTGGTGCCACTGCTCTCAAATGTTAGTCTGCAGCCCTGATATATATTTGAATCACTATCTTTAAATAAATCACTCCTATAAAGTTTTAGACATATATACAAAATAATCATGATTATGATTTTTGCCATAATCGAGCAGCCCTATGAAGAATGAACACCAACCTCCTTGTTCCTCCTGTTTTATTCTCCAGGTTTCTGGTTCCTCGTGGTTTATTCTCCAGGTTTCTGGTTCCTCGTGTTTTATTCTCCAGGGTTCTGGTTCCTCGTGGTTTATTCTCCAAGTTTCTGGTTCCTCGTGTTTAATTCTTCAGGTTTCTGGATCCTCGTGTTTTATTCTCCAGGGTTCTGGTTCCTCGTGGTTTATTCTCCAAGTTTCTGGTTCCTCGTGTTTAATTCTTCAGGTTTCTGGATCCTCGTGTTTTATTCTCCAGGGTTCTGGTTCCTCGTGGTTTATTCTCCAAGTTTCTGGTTCCTCGTGTTTAATTCTTCAGGTTTCTGGATCCTCGTGTTTTATTCTCCAGGGTTCTGGTTCCTCGTGGTTTATTCTCCAGGGTTCTGGATCCTCGTGGTTTATTCTCCAGGGTTCTGGTTCCTCGAGTTTTATTCTCCAGGGTTCTGGTTCCTCGTGGTTTATTCTCCAAGTTTCTGGTTCCTCGTGTTTAATTCTCCAAGTTTCTGGTTCCTCGTGATTTATTCTCCAGGGTTCTGGTTCCTCGTCTTTTATTCTCCAGGTTTCTGGTTCACTCGTGTCCTCCTCACTCTCCTCTTTAACAAACAACATCTTCACAGCAGCAGATCTCAGTTCAGCTGTTACTCCTCCAGATATTCCTGCTTGCCTCAAAACTAAGTCACGACTGTGAGGATGAGAATATTACAGGTATTTACTGACCTGATTCAAAAACTGTATTTTTCTATTTACAGAAACAATTCTAACCGCTTAGCATCCCGACAAAACAACAGAGAGCACGGTGAGGCTAATCGTCTTCCTCTGAGGTTTAATGGTGTTTGGCAAACAAACGTTTTAGCGCCACCAGCTGGACTGGAGTGTGAAGCGTCGAGAGGAGGGAATTTACGGGACAAATTATTAGAATTACTTGGTGCGTGCGTCTATAAGGTGCGCTGTGTTTTTTTTCTTATTCTTTACAAAAAGCCGATCTGCACAAATAAACGAAAAGGAATTAAAATTATAGCCTCGCGCATGGTATTTGGTCAACATCAACCCAGTCAGCAAATTTCCTTTGGCGCAGATCTGACCCATATCAACAGCTAAAGTGTGGCCCAGATTAGTTTGTGTTCGCAGGCCCAAAACTGGTCCACATCTTTTTAGCCAGAACTGAACCTAAAAGTGCCATAACTCAACCCAGAGTGAGCCAAATAATATAAACAGATGTGGCTGATATATGGACCTTATATGGTATTATTATATGGCTGAGTTCTGTAAAGGGCTGATTATGTGGCCCACATGTGGCTGATAAACCAAATACCATTATTTAACCATATTTACACCACACCTATTTTTTATTATTATTTAAAATACCCATTACACAGTAAATCTTAAACACAAAAATGGATTCACACTCATTTTTTAAAATGTTTATTGTAGAATTGTAATAACACATTGCACATTGCAATTTTCTAGTAACAAGCTGTGGACACAATGACTTGCCTGCGGTAAAGGTGATGCTGTTTTAATGCTGAGATTACATGACATGAACATGTTTATTTCGCGTTATAACCGGTTGTAACTAGTAGAAAATTTTAAAGTGACTTGACCAGAGAATTAAAGGGAAGGGATGATGATATTTGGCTCACTCTGGGTTGGGTTGTGGCACTGTTTTGGTTCAGTTCTGGCTAAAAAGATCTGGACCAGTTTTGGGCCAGCAAACACGAACTAATCTGGGCCACACTTTAGCTGTTGATATGGGTCAGATCCGCGCCAAAGGAAATTTGCTGACTGTGTCGCTCTCCGCGCTTCCGCTTGCAGCAGTCTGTCACGCCACATCAAAGAGCGTCAAAACGGCATTTATTTATTTGATTTCCTGATAAAATTTACATAATTTGAGACTTTGTTTCTTATCGAAAAGAACAAAACACAAACCTTACGATTACAGAATGGTAATAAAGTATAGTGAAGATTTATTCACGGCTATGAATTGAAACGGATTAAGTTCCGCACGTGCAGTGGTTAAAATGACACTGTATTTGTTCGGTACGAATAAGTGTACCATTACACCCCTAGAAAACATTTAAAACACCAAAACTGCACTAACCTGCATGAGAATGTGTCTGAGCAAAGGCTGTTGTTGTAAATAGGGAGCTTTTTCATCATCTTCTTTTTTAACGGCGATTGAAAGAGGAAGCAGAGCGGGAAATAATGGATATATTTTAAAAATTTCAGTAATCCACCAATAGGAATAAGGGAAGACACAAAGCAACCAATAGCATTGTTGAATGGGCTGAGATGTGGACTGCCACTAACCTTAAATTAACATATTCCATGGTGTGCCATAGCCAAGCCACATATGGCCCTCAGTTGTGTGCTATCATCTGGACCATATACCTCAAAAAAATTGTCATCCAAAAGAAAATTCCTTCCGATTCTAAATCCATGGCAAAACACATACAGTTAAAGTTTGGCCCATATGTGCTCAGCCATGCCATACCTAGGCCAAATGTGACAGCTATCAGCCACATTTGGCTCAAACGTTCTTGCTATCTGGGAACAATCCTCCTGATTGAGGATTAGAGGAGAAAAACGAGCGAATTATTAGTGAAATATTTCACTGAAAATCACACAACGTTGCGGCATTTAAATATGGAAATTAAGATTAATGAAAACACGTGACAATGTTAAGATGTAGCCTAATTAAAAATAATAAAAGATAAATAATAGCCTAATAATTAAATATAAAAAAAACTAAAACCCCCCCAAAATTTAGCAGGTTAGCATGAAAAACAACATCCTTGGGTTATGTGTCCATCTGGGACTTAAAATATAACCGACTGTGTTTACAAGGATATTTTGATATAGGATATTTGTCGTTTCAAATTCAAAACAACACACCCACAATTGTACGTTTTCTGGCCCAGCTCCGGTCCACACAACTTTTCCCATAACTGGGCCAAGTTTCAGCTAGTTTCAGCCTGACACAGTTATCATTTTCACGTCCTGCGCCACATTGCTTAAATAGAATTTGCACTCATTTGTGCTCTCATGGGCGTGCTGGTCTGAAAACAAACGCATTGTTGGCACGTTGCTATTTTGAGGTAACTGAAATAGACTGTGCCATTGACCAACTGAAGCCTGGTCTAAAGTCAATGGCACAGTAATTAATGTTATTTAAAGAGCGCGTTAGTAAATTGCGCGGGTCCACAACTGCTTATTTCACACACATGAAGAATTCCAATCACCACAAAACTGCTCGTCCCCACAGTCATGTACAGGGGGAAAGTGCTTTTTGAGGTCAAAAACTTTTTTTTTTCTTTTTCTACCATTTAAAATACAATGATGTATTCATAACTATCAAATATATGATGTAATTGACATAAAGATAAAAAAAACAAATAAATATTATAAAATATATAATGAAATGAAAATGAGTTGTGCCACTGGTGTTACCATTTAACAAAAATATTTTATTTAGAAATAAAAATCACACTGATGACATCACTTGACTTCCTTCCTCCCATTTCCTGAAGATCTATGAAGAAAGGCCCATGTGAAGTCCACTCTTTTCAGTTATCAGAAATTTTCTAATTTATCTCATGATTTCATATGAAGCTTTTAGTGATGTTCATAAGTCATTTTGACGATATATGACATGACTGCACAACAGCAACGTACTGTAGGTGGCGCTAGTGAAGGGCAAATTAAGCCTCATGAAGCACTGAGGCTTTCCTCTGACTGTTTCGGGAAAAGATTCAAAGCTTCGCGAGTGTCAAAAATAGCGTCATCTGGTGATCAATAAAAAATACAGCAGCCAAAAGCCTGTGAAAATTGTGTGTGTGTGTGTGTGTGTGTTTGTTAAAATTCTCTCTCTGATAAAATAATTTACCCATTAAACTGTGGCATTAAATGCCAATATGAATATCAATATGATGTCATAGAAGAATAATGTACACATATTAATTGCATATGCCAAATATTTTTTTTTCTGAAATATTTTTTATTCTTCATATTACATGTATGGCTGGGTATTTAAAAATGGAATTGAATAAGTCTGAATGAAAACTTACTCGTAAAGTAAGATATGGGGTTTCGAACATTCCGACACGCGCTCGTGATTGGACAGATAGTGAGGCTTCATTTTCTGCTGATCACGTGACTCTCTGAAAACAATACGCGCTCCGGCACAGAGCTTCGTGAGAAATTGCGCTGCTTACCCGACACGATGTCTGCTGCAAGGCATGTTGTCAATCATGGTATACTCACTAAATTAAGTAGTTTAATCCATTTGTATTCTAGTTTTTTACAGTTCCCTAACAATAAAATAGGTCATATCAGTGACTTCCACTAAAAGCTTTTTCCACTAAAAGTTTTGTGGCACTTAACAATCTAAATGTATATCGCCACCTAGTGATGTTACATATGACACTGAAGCTTCAAAGCGCGTATGCCAGGGGTGCCCAAACTCGGTCCTGGAGGGCCGGTGTCCTGCAGAGTTTAGCTCCAACCCCAATTAAACACACCTGAACCAGCTAATCAAGCACTTACAGGCATACTAGAAACTTACCAGCAGGTGTGTTGAGGCAAGTTGGAGATAAACTCTGCAGGACACCGGCCCTCCAGGACCGAGTTTGGGCACCCCTGCGATACGCGCTTTGAAGCTTCAGTGTCATATGTAACATCACTAGGTGGCGATATACATTTAGATTGTTAAGTGCCACAAAACTTTTAGTGGAAAAAGCTTTTAGTGGAAGTCACTGATATGACCTATTTTATTGTTAGGGAACTGTAAAAAACTAGAATACAAATGGATTAAACTACTTAATTTAGTGAGTATACCATGATTGACAACATGCCTTGCAGCAGACATTTTGTAAAATGCATTTTTCATGAAAATTGTCACTGGTATTATTGTCACTGGTGTTTCCTTCCTTATGGGTAACACCAGTGAAGATCAGTTTATGTTGTTTTACTAACTGCTGTTTTTACTAATTGCCAAATGTATGCCAAATGTAGCAATTTAGTCTTATCTACTTAATTATAGTTGAAGAATAAGGTTGAACTCCGTTTCCTGTGTACCGCTCTGCTGAGTGGTTTGTGATTGTAGCTCTGTGTAGCTTTGCTTTTCTGTTGAATCTCTATCTTACTATCACTCTCTGTTGTTTAAAGTGATAAAATATAACTTAATTCCCACCATATTTCTGATATTATCTAACAAACTAATCTGATTAATTTGATCGTTCACTTTTATTCTAAAACAGCAGCGCGCGTGCAGTGCGTTAACATTCGTTAGCGGTTAGCTTGTCATCTGTGTTTCCATTCGCATCTTTTGCTGTTTTCTTTTTTTCCTGAAACCTGATCAAAGTGCTCTAGTTATTGGCAACTTTATTGTACGGAACGTGAAAATAGAGACACCAGCCACCATAGTCCAATGTTTACCGGGAGCCAGAGCGCCTGACATCTTGGCAAATTTAAAAGTGCTGGCTAATGCTAAACGTAAATTCAGTAAGATTGTTATTCATGCCGGCGCTAATGATGTTCGACTTCGCCAGTCGGAGATCACTAAAAATAACATTAAAGAGGTGTGTGAACTTGCAAGTACGTTGTCAGACACTGTAATATGCTCTGGTCTCCTCCCTGCTTACCGTGGTGATGAGATACATAGCAGACTGTCGTCACTCAATGGCTGGATGTCTAAGTGGTGCCCGCAAAATAACATAGGTTTCATAGACAATTGGATGATCTTTTGGGGCAGACCTGACCTGTTGAAAAGAGATGGTCTTCATCCCTCCTGGGGTGGTGCCGCTCTTCTCTCTAGAAATATGGCACATACATCTTAGAGTTTGTAATTGACTAACTAGGTCCCAGGTCAGGAAGCAGACAGACTGGCTAAACCGACCATCTACTAGCTGCCTCACTTCACAGAAATCAGTTCATTCTCAGCCCATAGAGACTAGGGCTGTGCGATTAATCGAAATTGCATCGCAATCGCAATTTGAGATGTTGCGGTTTGCTAATCGCAAAGCCTGCAATGTGGACACGATATTACTCTGTTCCAGAGCATAAGCATGACTGCCAGCCTTGAGTGGCAGCCTTACTAACTAATAGAGTGTGCGCACCTCCGTTCTCCCCAATCAGCACTGCTCTAGCCAACTGTGTAATGCCCACCATTAAAAAAAAAAAAAAAAAACACCAAAGCGGGAGAGAGAGTGTGTGATTATGGCGTCTACAGGGTCAGATCGATAGTTAGGCAAATTAATAATAAAGAAAAACGTATGTAATATGAGATTACTTAGGCTTCGAAATGACAGACACCAAACAAAAAAGGTAACTTTAATTTGCAAGAACTGTGTCACAACACATATCAAGAGCTCCCTTATCAGTTCTGCTTTCAGTACTGGAGAATAAAATATACATTCTTAGATGTTTTTATTAGTACATGAACGTTACCTTGCACATTTTATCTCCCCAACAGATTCTAATTTGAAAGAAGTTTGCACACACAGCCTCTGTCTCTGAATGTATAGCGAGTCGATCATGCCTTGGATAACCTACCGAAGGCGACAGCCGTGTACTTTTACGTGAGAAGGTGTACGTCACCACCACAGACGCGTGACAACAACGTTGTCGAAAAGTACGTCGCACCACAGACACGTGACACTAACGTCGTCAAGAAGAACGTCGCACCATAGACACGTGACACTAACGTCGTTGAGAAGTACGTCACACCATAGACACATGACACTAAGGTCGTTGAGAAGTACGTAGCACCACAATAAAATATTATTACCCTCATGTTTTTTTTTCTAGCTTTTCTTTTCTTTCCTTTATCTTTCTTATCATTGTTAACTTTTTTCTTTTACTGTCCTGTGTTCTTATGACATTGAATATATCCTTGATATAAATTGTGTATTGTATACAAAGTTGTAGCCTACAGTATGTCATTAATGTCATCTCTGTGCTGTTTACAAACATAATAATTAAAAAATATATATATATTCACTCACTTTCTCCTGGAGATTAAGAACTATGTGCAAATTATACACCATGTCATTTTCACAATTATTAACAATAACTTTAAAGATGAACACATAAATTAATTAGGCCTAATTATAATCTATAAACATAATATTCTGGAATGTAATTCTGAGCTTTAACTTTGTTATTAGAAAGCCCAGCTGGATAGAGGTTCAGGAGGTGGTAAGAAAAGCCAGATCAGCCTCCATTCCAGGGCCTAGCGGTGTCCCATACATTGTGTACAAGCGCTGCACGCAACTCCTTCGGCACCTGTGGAAGAGTCTGGCGCAGGGGAAGAATCGCCAAGCAGTGGAGATATGCAGAAGGCGTATGGATCCCCAAGGAAGAATTCAATAAACATCAGTCAGTTCAGAGTTATCTCACTGCTAAGCGTCGAAGGCAAGATTTTCTTCAGCATCCTGTCACGACAAATAACTGAATTCCTCCTGAAGAACAACTATATTGATACTTCTGTACAAAAGGGTGGAATTCCAGGAGTGCCGGGCTGTGTGGAACACACGGGAGTCATTACATAACTCATCAGGGAGGCTCAAGAAGGAAAAGGAGACCTTACTGTATTATGGTTGGACCTTGCGAATGCATATGGATCCATACCTCACAATCTCATTGTGCTTGCCCTCCAACGACATCATGTTCCCAGCAAAATTATGGACCTTATCCTGGACTATTACAGCAACTTCAGTCTAAGAGTCACTGCTGGATCAGGTACATCAGACTGGCATCGACTAGAGAAAGGCATAATTACAGGTTGTACCATCTCAGTCATTCTCTTTGCCCTTGCCATGAACATGATTGTCAAGTCAGCAGAGGTCGAGTGCAGAGGCCCTGTGATGAAAACTGGAGTGCAACGGCCCCCCATAAGAGCCTTTATGGATGACCTGACTGTCACAACTACATCTGTCCCAGGCAGTAGGTGGATTCTTCAAGGGCTAGAAAAACTCATTAACTGGGCAAGGATGAGCTTTAAGCCAGCAAAATCAAGGTCACTGGTGCTAAAGAGGGGGAGAGTAGTGGATAAGTTCCGTTTTTCACTGAACGGAGCCACTATTCCATCCACTACTGAGCAGCCAGTCAAGAGCCTCGGTAAGCTCTTTGACTTTAGCCTCAAAGGCTCTGCCTCCATCCAGAAAGCCAGTAAAGAGCTGGAGACTTGGCTTAGTAAGGTGGACAAATCAGGTCTTCCAGGAAGGTTTAAGGCATGGATTTACCAGCATTCTATTATGCCCAGGATCCTGTGGCCCTTGCTGGTGTACGAGGTGCCCATAACAACTATTGAGGCCCTGGAGAGAAAGATCAGCAGTTATCTGCAAAGGTGGCTTGGTCTACCTCGCTGTCTGAGCAGTGCTGCTTTGTACGGCACCAGTAACATCCTGCAACTCCCGATTATCAGCTTTATTGAAGAGTTTATGGTGGCAAGAACATGGAAAGTATGGCAGTATAGAGAGTCCAGGCATCCAAAGGTGGCAGCAGCTGGCATACAGGTGCGAACAGGCAGGAAATGGAGTGCAGAAAAATCATTGGAAGTGGCAGAGTCACGACTGAAGCACAAGGTGTTGGTGGGGCCCATAGCAACAGGGCGTCCAGGCTTTGGCTACTTCCCGGTTATGAGAGTTGACAATGCTCAAGGTAAAGAACGTCAACATCTTGTTCAAGGGGAAGTGCAGGCAGGCGTGGAGGAGGTAAGGGCTGGCCGGATGGTGGGAATGGGGCAGCAATGAGCATGGACTAAATGGGATAACGTTCAGCAACGTAAGATCACTTGGGCTGACTTCTGGAAAGATTTCTATCGAATCAGGTTCTTAGTCCAAACTGTTTATGATGTCTTACCAAGTCCAGCAAACCTCCACGTCTGGGGTAAAAGTGAGACACCATCCTGCCCCCTCTGTTCAGGAAGGGGATCACTAGAACAGCTCCTTAGCAGCTGCCCAAAATCCCTTGGAGAAGGGAGCTATAGCTGACGCCATGACCAGGTGCTTAAGGCAGTTGCTGAGAGCATTGCCACAGCCATCAAGGCCATTAAGGGCCTCCACAATAAGCCAAAGACCATCAGAGCTGGAGAGAAGGCCCACCCACAGCCGAGAGTACAGATCAGTCTCCTCTCAACTGCTACTGACTGGCAACTGGAAGTGGATCTTGATAAACGACTGAAGATCCCTACCAGAATAACATCCACACAGCTTCATCCAGACATGATTATTGTTTCAGATTCCACTAAGCAATTGATCTTGCTGGAACTAACTGTGCCTTGGGAAGAGCATACGGACGAGACCAATGAGAGGAAGCGTGCTAAATACCAAGAGCTAGTTGAAGAGTGCAGGAGGCAGGGCTGGCAAACTCATTGTGAGCCTCTGGAGGTGGGCTGCAGGGGTTTTGCAGGGCGATCACTCTGCAAAGCATTCAGGCTTCTAGGTATCACTGGGGAGGCGAAAAGGAAGGCGATTAGATTTGAGACTGAAGCTGCAGAGAGAGCCAGGCTTTGGATTAAGAGGGCAGAACCGTGAGCAATTGCTGCTGGGACACAGGCCGGGGTCTGATCAACCCCTGCTGGGTCGCCTGGGCGAGGGTGTCTGATATTGAAAGACCCAAAACACCCAATGACCCCAGGATACATCACTGATGATGTGTCCCAGCGCATCTGCATGATGTATCTATCACCTAGATGTCTTAGGTATATAAATTAATGGTAAGAATTTTAATTAACACAGCTGACCATACAATGAGTGAATACACTAGCTCACAACATCAGACGATACGCAATATTGTTTTCAGGAGAAGGTGACCATAAAGTATATGAATAGCCTATTATTTTCAGAAATCAACCACAACATATATGACAGGAAAATAATATTTTAATCAAATGCAAAACAATGCAAAATGCAAATGCAAAATTTTCAAATGTTTTAACTAGGACTGTCAGTAAGGATCATTTTGTTAATCATCTACTGAAGATTTTATTAATTTATATATTTTTTGGTAATAAAGATACAGTTTTTGAACACAATGTTCGCATTTTCCTGTCTCATGTTTCCCCATTTTTTTTAAAGGTAGCCTACTAAATATATGCTCAAATCCAAGTCTAGAAATAATTGAATCTTCTTTCAGCGGGTGTTGCATTGCTTCAGTCCAAAATAACTTAAAAAAAAATCGCCCATCCATTAAAAAAAGTGTCTCACACGGCTCTAGGGGATGAATAAATGCCTTCTGTAGCGAATCGATGCGTTTTTGTTATCCATATTCAAAACGTAATAATCACTTTAATGTAGATTGCGCCAACAGTTGTACACAGAAGCAGTTCCGGGAGCATGACATATGAGGTCAGCGTTGCGCATGCGCCGGTGAGTCTCGTGAAAACCAACGTTTGTTTACAGGATCAAAGGAAGCAAAGTTTCCTTACTTTAGCAAAGGAAAACCAGTCTCCTCTTGGCTTATATCGAAATCCTCTGACATTCTTCTTTACAAATCCTCCTTTTGTCCTTCTAATTATTGACCGTTGTTTTGTTTTGATCTCTCCGCTGCGTTTCCACTTCTGAGCGGCACATGCGCAAAGCCGACCTCATACGTCATTCCCCCGGAGCTGCTTCCGTGTATAACAGTGAGCGCAAGCTAGATTCAAATAATTATTACGTTTTGAATATGGATATTTTTCTTACAAAAAAGCATTGATTCGCTACAGAAGGCCTTTGTTCACCCCCCGGAGCCGTGTGACACATTTTGTTTTATGGATGGGTGATTTTTATTTAAGTTCTTTTGGACTGAAGCAATGCAACACCCGCTGAGTGGCATTAAACCGCTTGAAAGATCAAAGACAATTTTTATATAACTCCCGACTGGAGTCGTCTGAAAGAAGAAAGTCATATACACCTAGGATGCCTCGGGGGTGAGTAAAACGCAACTTAATTTTCATTTTTGGTTGAGCTAACCCTTTAACTTCATCTCAGTCTTAACAATTTACTTTAATGTCTACATTTAACTTTCCTTTGGTCTCCTTGGCACATTCACCTGCTGATTCATATATAGCATATCCTTTTACTAACTCAAGAGGTTGCATTACAGAAAAAGAAAAAGTTTGTTTTAAATAAAACAGTAATTAATATAAAATTCTAGACAACTCTGAGCCAAAACAGAACCTGAAGTAGATAATTGACTTCCAATTTTATTAATACTTGAAATTGGGTGTTGAAGCAGTTAATCAAGTCTTGGTTTTGGAGTCTGCACATTTTGTATCTCTCCCATCTGACATACACTCACTTCACGTCTTGCAGTCTCTAATGAGCTGATGAGTTGAATCAGGTGTGTTGATGAGGGAGACATAATGTGCAGTGCTGGTGCAAAACATCCTGGATGTTATAAACATTCCCTTTGGTAAAGAAGTTATTAAGGCAATGATCAAAAATTAAATGATGAAGAAATGGCTGGTCAGGTGGCACATGCATAATAGTGGAAGAAAATATTACAGTGTACAGAAATTTGCACAGGATGTGATTAGAAGGAACAGAAGGGAGGCGTCCATTTAATTCAAGTGATGGATTTGATTTGATTGTTATTTTCAAAGCAATAGCCTACTTGCTATTTATTATTACTATTTATTGAAATTACCGCCTCTTAAATAAAACATTACGAAATTAAAAATAAATAAATAAATAGAAATAACTTAAAAAAAAAAATATATATATATATATATATATATAGCCTTGGATATTTCAGTCTGCTCTAGCAGCTGAACCACAAATAATGATGTAAATATTTTTCCACCATCACATATTAGCAATTCACATTTCCAAAATGTATAAGTAAATTAATTATATAAAACTATACTGTCAGTACACAATAGTTACACAAATAAATTGGATCCATCAATACATTTATTTCCATTCAAAGGGATAGAAACCAAAGTAATAACATTAGGCTTAAACGATCCCTTATCCTATGGCTTCCTCTAGTGGGCAACGTTAACATCACAGCCTTCATTCCTCTGTTGAAATGGCTGATGGTTTAGAGCAGGGGTTATAAAACAAAAAAAATACAATTATAATAGGTGTAATAATTTCTGATGCTCAGGAGGAGAACATCAAATTTTAAAATAAGGGGTTCTCAACTGATTAGGGTTGGAGCTAAACTCTGCAGGAAAGTGGACCTTGAAGACTAGAGCTGACAACCCCTGTTTAGAATTTTCTAATTCTAATTCTCCTCCTGAGCATCAGAAATTCATACACCTATTATAATTGCCCTTCTTTTTGGTCAGAAGTTACCATCTTAGTATTCCTTTGTTGTAACAAATTAAAGAATTTATCATTTCTTCATGGCGCGCTCATGAAGCTCAGACAGAGCGGATTCAGAAAGCCGTTGCCAAGCATCCATCTGGCAAATCTCCGCTCTCTACCCAACAAAACGGACGAACTTCTTCTGCTCTCCCAGACAAAAAAGGGTTTTTCAAACTTTGCTGCTTTGAGTTTCACGGAAACCTGGCTGAAAGACGTCATTCCGGACAGCGCGTTGAGTCTGCCGGGCTTTCAGCTGTTTAGAGCGGACCGCGACGCAGAATCAACGGGGAAATCACGCGGCGGCGGGACATGCTTTTAAATCAATGAGAGGTGGTGTACAGATGTAACTGTGTTAAAGAAGATGTGCTGTTCAGATCTAGAAGTGCTCTTCATTAACTG
>NW_015506422.1:5091-7103 GCF_001515645.1 Sinocyclocheilus grahami | reverse complement strand
TGAGCTGAACTCAAAGATCTAAGACTTTTTCTAT
Organism: Sinocyclocheilus grahami; assembly: GCF_001515645.1. Classification (NCBI taxonomy): domain Eukaryota; kingdom Metazoa; phylum Chordata; class Actinopteri; order Cypriniformes; family Cyprinidae; genus Sinocyclocheilus; species Sinocyclocheilus grahami. The sequence goes on along the minus strand of NW_015506422.1, from coordinate 7,069 downwards.
GTACACATAATATTCTATGTCTCAGGGAAGCTCATCTGCATGCTCGTCGTCCTCATCTTGGGTCTCGACTTGACTGCAGTCTGTCGTCGTAACCGACTTGCGTGGGCAAATGCTCACATTCGATGGTGTCTGGCACTTTGGAGAGGTGTTCTCTTCACGGATGAATCCTGGTTTTCACTGTACAGGGCAGATGGCAGACAGTGTGTATGGCGTCGTGTGGGTGAGCGGTTTGCTGATGTCAATGTTGTGGATCGAGTGGCCCATGGTGGCGGTGTGGTTATGGTATGGGCAGGCGTATGTTATGGACAACGAACACAGGTTCATTTTATTGATGGCAATTTGAATGCACAGAGTTACCGTGACGAGATCCTGAGGCCCATTGTTGTGCCATTCATCCACGACCATCACCTCATGTTGCAGCATGATAATGCACGGCCCCATGTTGCAAGGATCTGTACACAATTCCTGGAAGCTGAAACATCCCAGTTCTTGCATGGCCAGCATACTCACCGGACGTGTCACCCATTGAGCATGTTTGGGATGCTCTGGATCGGCGTATACGACAGCGCGTTCCAGTTCCTGCCAATATCCAGCAACTTCGCACAGCCATTGAAGAGGAGTGGACCAACATTCCACAGGCCACAATCAACAACCTGATCAACTCTATGCGAAGGAGATGTGTTTGCACTGCGTGAGGCAAATGGTGGTCACACCAGATACTGACTGGTTTTCGGACCCCCCCGGACCCCCAATACAGTAAAACTGAACATTTTAGAGTGGCCTTTTATTGTGGCCAGCCTAAGGCACACCTGTGCAATAATCATGCTGTCTAATCAGCTTCTTGATATGCCACACCTGTGAGGTGGATGGATTATCTCGGCAAAGGAGAAGTGCTCACTAACACAGATTTAGACAGATTTGTGAACAATATTTGAGAGAAATAGACCTTTTGTGTACATAGAAAAAGTCTTAGATCTTTGAGTTCAGCTCGTGAAAAATGGGGGCAAAAACAAAAGTGTTGCATTTATAATTGAAATTTAAATGAGAAATGAAACTGAACCCTAAAGTAATTTATTTATTTATTTATTAATTATTACCTAAAGTTGCATATCCCTGCTCATTTTAGAACAAACCAAATTTTTACTTCAAATATTGGTAGCACCATAGACATAATTGGTTGTGTCGCCAGTGTTTGATTGAAATTATTTAAAAATCAAAATGTTCTTAAGCTTCTATTTTAATGGATATAGCATATTAAACTAATTTTAAATGCATAGCAATACATTTTATTAGAAAAAAAACAAACAACCATTTTTACAAATTCTGCCTCTCATTTGCCACGCCAATTGAAGAATGATCCAAAAATCACTGTATACAGATGTAAAAAGATGGAGGGTAGTTCAGTTTAGTTTAGAAGAACTGACCAAAACAAGCTAACCTGCATAATAATCATTTCAGGGAAAAAGACTCTTGATTAAAGACTCTCATCATTATCTGGGGAAGTTATGTGGTGATACGCTTTAGTTATTTTGTTTATCCTATTCACAGGCAGTGCCTTGTCAAATGTTTGCAAATAAGCCCATTTTAATTAGCCTAGTTAAAACCTAATTTGTATATCAATGTGGTTGATTTGATGACATTTCAGAAACAAATTTTACTGTATTATTCACCTACTGCCTTCAATAAAGTAGGCTACAGTACAGTAGGCTACTTAGCTAAACTTTAGCTAATTTATTACATTAGTTAGTGCTCACAAATCATGCATGTTATCCAGACACAGGTTAACTATATTTGTCTTCAGTCCAATTAGCCATAAAGTCGAGGCATTGGTAGCTTAGCTTGTTCATCACAATTAACCTCCACACAAGCTGAGAAAAACACAAAGTCTCATCTCCCGAGCTGATATTTTGGTTTGATAAATATATTTAAGAATGTGTAAGAATATAGTAAGAATGTGGTTACATGATCACCACCATTT
>NW_015506422.1:4158-5081 GCF_001515645.1 Sinocyclocheilus grahami | reverse complement strand
TATACATGAAACTAAGCATGTTTGCTCAGAATAACCTGTTCTCCACGTCATTTAATGTTGAAGAAAATGTTGAATGACTTAGGCCTAAAGAAAATTAAGGTGAGATCACGAGAAAACAAGGAAGAAAGAGAAAATGTGCATGGGATGTTGGGCTATAGTGTCCAAGTAAAACAGCATGCCTTTAATCAAAACATGTTTGATTTAACTTCACTTCAACACTAACGTAACACAACATACATACATAAATATATATATATATATATATACACTTTTGTTTTTGAGCGTAGCTTCAAAACTTACAATCATTACAACATTGAGCAAAAGCGCAAGTTTCTCACAGCACATATCCTGTGCAATGAACCCGTAGTGATTCGCCTCAACCTTTCCAAATTTTATGGAAGTTTAAGATAATCCATCCACCTCACAGGTGTGGCATATCAAGATGCTGATTAGACAGCATGATTATTGCACAGGTGTGCCTTAGGCTGGCCACAATAAAAGGCCACTCTAAAATGTGCAGTTTTATCACACAGCACAATGCCACAGATGTCGCAAGTTTTGAGGGAGCGTGCAATTGGCATGCAGACTGCAGGAATGTCCACCAGAGCTGTTGCCCGTGAATTGAATGTTCATTTCTTTACCATAAGCCGTCTCCAAAGGCGTTTCAGGGAATTTGGCAGTACATCCAACCGGCCTCACAACCGCAGACCACGTGTAACCACACCAGCCCAGGACCTCCACATCCAGCATCTCCACCTCCAAGATCATCTGAGACCAGCCACCCGGACAGCTGCTGCAACAATCAGTTTGCATAACCAAAGAATTTCTGCACAAACTGTCAGAAACTGTCTCAGGGAAGCTCAACTGCATGCTCGTCATCCTCATCGGGGTCTCGACCTGAGTGCAGTTCGTCGTCGTAACCG
>NW_015506422.1:1183-2525 GCF_001515645.1 Sinocyclocheilus grahami | reverse complement strand
GTGTAAGAATATAGTAAGAATGTGGTTACATGATCACCACCATTTAAATACCATCTTTGGCCTTAGAGATAATATTCTGAGAGACAACATTCTGATGGATGTGCTATAAAAGAGGAAGAATGCCCTCCCTTCACTGTCACACTCTGCAGCCACTCTAAGTGGCTGTATGACTGCTGGCCTTTTCTTGCAAGAAAATAAACCATCTTTAAAGACAATTGGACATGTTTGTCTCTTATTCAGTGATATCATTTTATTTGCCACAACACACCTCAGAAAAAGGGCACATTCTCTTTTCTCCCGTGGAAGAAAAAGGGCAGATGCTCAAACCCCTGATGTGCTATGAACCACTGGAGTTTAGAAACTGTGTCGATATCTATTTCTTTCAATGGTAAAATTATACTGGTTCTTCTTTAAATGTCATTCAAATTGTTGATGAAAGTCGTAATCTTATCTTGTGTAACATCTCTCCATTGGAGCCTGGTGTTTTTTAAACAGTCTTTTGAATTTAGGATCTAGTCTAGTACGAGAGAGTGTAGGACGACAGATTCAGCAGAACAGAAACATAAAAATCTCATCGATCATCTTTAATAAATTCAGATTCTTCACAGCTCTACAACAGCATGTGGAACAGGTTGCTCTTTGTGTTTTTATTATTAATGTACATACATTTTGAACCTCGATTTCCTTTCAGTTTCGATTTAGACATGTTTAGACAAGTTTGTACAAGTTTGTACAATGATTTCTCTATTTAATGATTATTTAGTAGTGACAGAAGAAGTAACACATCCAATAGAGATAAACTTGAAGAGTATTTTAGTCCTGAGACGAGATGCTATTACGCCTACTTGAGAAGCAACAAAAGACCAAGGGCCAGTTGCATAAACCAGTGGTTCCCAACCCTGGTCCTGGAGGCACCCCAACACTGCACATTTTGCATGTCTCCTTTCTCTGACACACCAATTTCAGGTCTTGGAGTCTCTACTTGTCAAGGCGCCGGTCTGATCTGGGTTTGTTTATGTTGTCCTGGTCTGTCTGGAGCACATGGCTGTCAGTTGGTAATTATGTTGCCATGTGCTCTATTGTCTATTTGTTACCCCGCCCATCTCGTTATCTTATCTCGTTAGTGTTGTGGTTGCTAACCAGTTCCTCGTTGTTATTATCTGTTGTAGTAATACTGTCGTGAAGTCATGCTGATGTGCAGGCTATACAGTTGTACCGTATTCCATTGCTGTTGCCGCTGAAGTTCCTTGAGTAAACTAGTATTCACCCGAAGCTTTGTTTTTATGTGTTTTTGTTGAACATAACATTTGGCGATGAGGATGGCTTTATCTCTGCCTCCCCC
>NW_015506422.1:0-921 GCF_001515645.1 Sinocyclocheilus grahami | reverse complement strand
GAGCCATGCAAATTCGGTGCTCTCCGTGACGAATTAATTAGAGACTAATTTTTTGAAAAAACAAACAGTGCACGGGTCAGAGAGAGGCTGCTTATGGAAGATGATAGACTTACTTTGGATAAGGCTCTCACTCTGGCACTCCAAATTGAAGAAGCTACACAGTGTGCAGCTAAAATAGCAGAGACTAATGTAGCTAAAAGTGAAATCACCTCTGTACCTGCAAATACAGTCATGGATGAGGAGTTCCAGCCTGCAGGTGCAATCATCCAGCAAGCACAGCCACTGTCAAGTCAACAAAGAAGGAAATGTGGCAACTGTGGCTCCATTCGTCATGCCAACAGGTCCCCAGACTGCCCAGCTATCGGCCAAAAGTGTAGACATTGTGGTAAGCTCAACCACTTTGCAAGGTGGTGCAGATCAAAGTCCAGTTCGCAGCCTTCACCAGCCGTAATTCATACAGTGGGTCGTCACTTTCTCTACATGTGGTGTGCAGCTGAAAGACTGTTGCATTCCGCTGCTTCTTGACACGGGAGCTAAAGTGTCATTGCTTAATATGGCCACCTACAAGAAATTTTTCTCTGATGTTGAGTTACAACCATCACCTCTGAAGCTCTGTGGTTATGGCCAAGCTAGCATTGCAGTGACTGGAGTAGTTAAACTGCCAGTACAATATGGGCATAAACGTCTACCAGAGTTTCCATTTTACATAACTCCACATGGCGCTAACATCCTGGGTCTTGACCTGCTCCTTAGCCTTGACTTTTCTCTGCATGACAACAGTGGTGCAACCATCCTTCAGGTGGACTCTCCATGGCAGACACAGTTTCCCGCTCTATTCAGTGGTTTAGGCTGCCTCTCTGTTTTTTCCCACAAACAATTAAACACAGAAAAATGCGTGTTTGCTGTCCCAGCAATAGACTT
>NW_015506421.1:290773-291786 GCF_001515645.1 Sinocyclocheilus grahami | reverse complement strand
TCCGACGAGTTTGAAAATCGTGCAGTGTGAACTCGGCATAAGATGCAGTGGTACACTTACAATACCCATTTCAAACCATTGTCCCAACACACTGGCAACACAGTATGACTTCTCTGACAATGGCAACAGGTCAGAAATAATAAAACTGCCCAATCTTCCATCGATTTATGAAACTTTAAATCAATCAACTCTTGATTTAACCAACATAAAAATTATTTTAAAAAACTCCAGTAATACTTTGGCAAGGTTTTTGCTCAATTCTGTTTTTCCGGCTAATATACAGTAGTCAACATTTGAAGTGGATCAAAAAAGTAAATCAAAATTGTCCTAAGACAAGAATGCATTTTGTTTTTGGTTTTAGGACAGGTTTGATGAAAGGTTTTCATCCACTTTAAATGTTGACTTGTGTATATTGCCATTTTTGCTTGTCCCAACATAAAATTTAAAGGGGTCATATGATGCAAATTCAATTTTTCCTTTCTCTTTGGAGTGTTACAAGCTCTTGGTGGATAAAGAAGATCTGTAAAGTTGTAAAGACTAAAGTCTCAAATCCAAAGAGATATTCTTTATAAAAGTTAAGAGTCAACCACACCTACCTAAAACGGCTCGTTCTAACACGCCCCCACATGTCTACGTCACATTGTGGGAAGATTTGCATAACGCCGCCCAAATGTTCACACAAAGAAAGAAGGCGTAACTTTTATTCTCGCTGTAGTATTGTTGCCGCCGCCATGTTGTGCAGATGCTGTGTTTCGTTGTGAAAACGAAACTACTTTGTTTGGCCTTCCAAAAGGGGAAGATATCCGCTTCGTCATGCCTGGAGCTGATCCGTACTGGTTGCTGAGGAAATACATCAACTTCGCGCTGTGGATCGCCAGATCGGCTTTCACCGTGGACGAAGCGGAGTCAAGCCCGGGGTCATCACATGTGTCACAACGCATAAAAAGACAGTATAAGTCATTATAATCCGTAATTATTTCCCCACTGGATGCAACAAATGCCTCGTTTATAAT
>NW_015506421.1:282421-285336 GCF_001515645.1 Sinocyclocheilus grahami | reverse complement strand
ATAATAATAATGTTTTATTTATATAGTGCCTTTCAAAAACCCAAGGACGCTTTACATAAAGTTGATAACATGAACACAAATACAAATATAGTCACGTGATCAAACAAATAAAGCAGGTATTTGGTTATAAGCTTATCCTACTTGAGAAGAAAATTAGGCTAACCGATTGTTCTGAAAACATTTTGATGGGAAAATTATATTTGCATATATTATGCTGCATAAAACGTATTATTATTATTACCCAAAATAAAAACATATGTAGCTGCCTGACGAAGTTTCTCAGCTTAAGTGATGGGTGTAAAATATGATATAGTCCAAGTTTACATGATGATGTATGTCTTACCTGTATATTTTTCTTTTCTTTTCCAGCAATCTCAAAAATGGACTCGTTTCCTTCCTGTTTGGTGTCTCCTGTGCTTGCTGTTTCTGTTTGGAGGTCATTGCATGTGTCTGATTGAGCAACTGTCGTTGTGCATTTCTGTTTGCAGTGCTTTGCTTAAATTTTGAACCCTTAGCAATAATAAAAGTCTTTGGAGTTTTCCATTTGGGTTGTGGTTGTACATGTTTTCCGTGATTTAATATCCTTATGGATATGTGCTTCTGCGACAATTATTTCACGCTAAAAAATGAACCTGTTATAAACATTACACTTTTTTATTTTTTAGCAGCACGTGGTATAGCAGTCTTAAATGCAATAACTAAAACAATTTTCCTAAATAACTTTTCGTGTCAGCTTACCAACAGTTTAATATGTAAATGGAAAGAATTAATTTATTTGTCTGACCGGTGTTATTTTCCACTTTCTTTTCTTCATGTTTTCCTTGGTTGCATTCTTCACTCTATAGCATTCTTGTAGAGCTCCTGGGATGCAACCTTATTTTCTTCATGCATGGGGAATGCATAAACCTAACTGTAGCCTATATGTTCAGAAGGATATTATGATTTTGATGTTTAAATGCTGAAAACAGTAACTTCTGTAATTAAAAATGTCATCAAATCAGGAGTCTATTTTCTTTTTCCAGAAATGAATATTAATTTGGCATTAATTCAAATCAATTAGTAAAAAAAAATCAATCTGCAAAACAAAACAAAAAGATAATAGAATGCAAAAGGCAAAAAAAAAATTTAAGGAATAATACCCTTTCAAATCCAATATGGGTGTATATTTAAGTTTAATTTAGTCAACTCTCTGTCTGAGTTGCAAGGTGTCAGGTCTGATGGTAAAAGCACACATGGGCGACTGGATTTTTCAAGTGTTGTTATGGAAATGGCAGATGAGGGATGAAACCGGGACGTAAACTGGCTCGGACGAATGTCCTCTGCACGTCCGCCAGCGAACGTCAAAAAGAGGACCAAATGTGGACGTCCTCAAAACGTCCGCCAGGACGTATAACGTTCGGAACGTCCGGGGGACGTCCCCTGTTTGCTGGGATGGAAGGGAAAAGTATAGTTAAAGAAGCATGCAAGGAAAGTGGAATATTTGTATTACAGGAAGGCATCTTTATAATATACAAAACAGTATTAGAAAAAGTCAATGGCTATATAGTTTCAGTAGAGAAGATCAGATTATTTTAGCAAGACTAAGAATGGGACATACTAAACTTAATTCGACTGTTTATATAATAGGTAAACATAGTACAGGATTATGTGAAACATGCCAAGTAAAGGAAACAGTAGTACACGTGTTATTAATTTGTCCTTGGTATGAGCAGGAAAGGAATTCATTAATAAGAGAACTCTACAACATGGGATGCAAAGAATTTACAATCAGAAATGTATTAAATACAAATCAAGGATCAGTACAAATTATAAAAGCTGTTTTAAAATACATTAAGAACAGAATATAGATTTTAAAATGCACACCTAGACTGAAATCACTTCACACTCCAGCACAGGAGGTGGCAATATGCACTTAAAAGCTGGTATGCAACTCGCCACAGAAGAAGAAGAAGAGCAGCCCACTCCTGAAGAAGTCTTTGTCCTGACAAAAACAACACCGAATCAGTGAAGATCAGACACAAGGGTTTTTGAGTTTGTTTCTGAACAGCAGATCTTCGTGATTCACTTTTGAAAGCGTCGTTCAGAAAGTCAAAGTAGAGTTTATATTGCTGGGGATCAAACAGTGAGAATGGATTTACTAACTGTAGAAGATCTTTCTTGTCCCGTGTGCTGTGAAATCTTCAAGTCTCCTGTTCTTTTATCATGTAGTCACAGTGTCTGTAAAGAGTGTCTCACACAGTTCTGGAAAACAAAGGAAACTCAGGAGTGCCCCGACTGTGGGAGAAGATCATCGAAACCTGACCCTCCTGCTAATCTCGCATTACAAAACTTGTGTGAGATGTTCCTGAAGGAGAGAAAAGAGAGGCGTTCATCAGGATCTGGGGAGATCTGCAGTTTACACCGTGAGAAGAACAAACTCTTCTGTCTGGAGAGCAAACAGCCTGCGTGTGCGGAGTGCTTTACTTCTCAAAAACATGTCAATCACACAGTCAGACCCATCAGTGAAGCTGTTCCATCATATAAGGCAAGACAGATTTACATCTGAGGATAAAAACATATGGAAGAAATCTCTCGGTAACATTCTGCTCGTATTAGATGAACATATTGCAGAAGTCTCTGGTGTCTCATAGATTTTCCCTTTAAATTCTAGGAGGAGCTGAATACAGCACTGAAAGCTTTACAGAAGAAACGTACACACAGTGAAAACATTAAAGGAGTGTTGGAGAAAACACGTCAACACATCAGGGTGAGGAAACAGAATCCAGAGTCATTTTCATTACGATCACTGTGGACAGTTATGATTTGCTATGTTTAATATAATATGAATGATGTGATTGTGTTGATTGAGACGGTGCTTGAAGTGACTGTGATTTGATTTCAGTCTCAAACTGAGCACACAGAGCATCAGATTAAAC
>NW_015506421.1:276586-281781 GCF_001515645.1 Sinocyclocheilus grahami | reverse complement strand
TTATTTGCAGATCCATATACTAAACAACCATAATCTATTATAGATTTTATCATGGATATACAGTATATATAGTTTTTAAAGCCAATCTATCTGCTCCCCATTCCTGGCCAGAAATACCCCTCATCACATTAACTACTTGCTTACATCTTCCCTCCATCTTTTCTACATGCTCTCTCCAGGTTAATCTACTGTCAAACCATACTCCTAAAAATCTTATTGTATATACACGTTCTAGCTCTTGTTTATATAATTTTAACTTAATATCAACAGTCCTCTTCATATTTGTAAACAATATTATTTTTGTCTTTTCCACTGAAAACTTAAAACCATTTTCCCTTGACCACTGTTCTACTTCATTTAATGCACCTTGCATCTTCTTTATAGTATACTCTATATTCTTTCCTTTAAACCAAAGAGCCCCATCATCAGCAAACAAAGACTTCCCCAGACTTGAATTTATCCTTGAAAAAACATCATTAATCATGATGATAAATAACAGTGGACTAATTACACTGCCCTGGGGTGTTCCATTCTCGATTACTCCACTGGAGGATACAGCGCCACCAACCTTCACCCTTATACTTCTTCCAATTAAAAATTCTTTAATCCAATTGTACATTCTTCCTTTTATACTCAACTTTTCTAATTTTATTAATAATCCCTCTTTCCACAACATATCATACGCCTTTTCTATATCGAAAAAAACAGCGATGACACTCTCCTTGTTTACAAATGCCTTTCTTATATCATCTTCTAAAGATACTATTGAATCCAAAGTCCCTCTTCCCCACCTAAACCCACTTTGATAAGGAGAAAACCAGTTAATTTTTTCCAAATCATATGTCAATCTGTCTGTAATCATTCTCTCCATGACCTTACATAAATGAGAAGTTAAAGCTATTGGACGATAACTCATAGGATTACTTCGATCTTTCCCAGGCTTTTTAATAGGTATAATTAATGCTTCCTTCCAACTTTGAGGAAGTATACCTTCCATCCATATTCTATTGTAAAATGCTAAAATTACCTTCATAGAATTTTCACTAAAATGCTTCATCATACTATAACTTACTCCATCCATTCCTGGAGCAGATTGTTTCATTCTTCTTACTGCATTTCTTAATTCACTCATAGAGAATGGTACCTCTAGCAAATCATTACCAGTCACCTTTTTCCCCATTATATCTGGATACTCTTTTAACATATCTTTCCTTATTTCCTTACTCTGATCAGTTAAATTTTCTGAACTATTTACTTTTATAAACGTCTTTAAAAACCTTTCCACTTTCTTTCCATCCTCCACAGCAATTTCACGTCCAATACTTAAAACTGGATATTCCTTTTTTTTTTTTTTTTTTTTTTTTTTTTTTTTTTTTTTTTTTCCTTTCATTTTCTTAATCATGCCCCACACCTCCTCTACTGGTGTATTCTTACCTATTTCATTACAGTATGACTTCCAATACTCTGTTTTGGCTTTTCTTACTGTCCTTCTTATATCTGCTTGTGCTTTTTTTTTTATAGTCTATTAAATCTTGAAAATTATGTGTTTTCCTAAATCTCCTAAATGCTTTCCTTTTCTTTCTTATAGCATTTTTACATTCTTCATTTCCACATGGGACTATCTTATTCTTTCTTCCCCCTCTTCCCTTTGGTATATACTTAATTTGCTGCAATTAGTACTTATCATCTCTACCGACCTATCTGATTCTACTATAATATTATTTAAACCCTCTTCACTTAATCTCGTAAATTCTTCCCAACTCGCTTTGTCGTACTTCCAATTACAAATACTTCCTTTACTTACACCATTTCTTCTTGCGTTTACTCTTATTGATATCATAATAGGGTAGTGATCACTCCCAATAGTGTCTTGTCTCATTATTTCCCATTCAGCACTCCCTGCAATTGCGTCAGACACCATTGTTAAATCAAGCACAGACTCTTTACCTGTTGCCACATTTACCCTTGTGTTATTCCCATCATTTAAACATACCAAATTTCTCCTGTCTATCAAATCTTCTATATTGAGATAGATAGATGATATAATAATTTAATAATAGGACACACTGATCAAAAGTGAGAGTAAAACATTTATAACGTTATAAAATATTTCTATTAAATTAATACAATTAATTCCCTCTCTTCTTTACTTTCTATTCATCAAAAGTATATTCATATAAAAATAGATTTCCACAAAAATATTAAACAGCACAACTGTATTTAACATTGATAATAATAATAATAATAATAATAATAATAATAATAATAATAATAATAATAATAATAATAATAATAATAATAATAATAATAATAATAATAATAATAATAATAATAATAATAATAATAATAATAATAATAATAATAATAATAATAATAATAATAATAATAATAATAATAATAATAATAATAATAATAATAATAATAATAATAATAATAATAATAATAATAATAATAATAATAATAATAATAATAATAATAATAATAAATGTTTCTTAAGAACCAAATCAGCATAATTATCAGGATCATGACACTAAGACACTGAATATATAAAATAGGGTAACACTTTACTTTAAGTTGTCCTTGTTACGCATTACATGTATTATTATAATAACAATAAATTATGCATAGTTACATAAAGTAACCCTAATCCAAACCCTAACCGTATAGTAAGCACATATAGTTTTTGTAGTAATTAATATTACTCAGTGCTTAAATGTAGAATTACACTGTAACAAGGACAACTTAAAATAAAGTGTAACTAAAATTTTTTATTTTGAATTGTAATAATATACTAATACTTCACTATAACAGTAATATTGCAAAATATTAAAATTACAACAATATTACTTTTCAAATGTTAGTTTCACTCCAGAACTATTTCCCCAGGTTCACACAGTGTCCTATTTGGCATTTAAATGTTCCACATGCTAAAACCAAATGCCAGGAATGAGATTATATGATATCTGATATATGCGCTGATTTGCCAGTTTGTTCAGTGTTAATATATGAAGATCTTATATATGACTATACAGAATATATGACTCCCTATTACTTGTTCCATATTCTAGTGCTTTGATTTTGTCACAAAAAAATAGCATTTCTGTATCATGTTATGTCAGTTTCTGTAATAAGGCCCACGGCTGCATGTAGATGACGGGAAGATCTGCAGAGGTGTCAAGCTACAGGCCTGACCTTGACAGAAGACAGAATGAGAAAGAATGAGACACAGAGAGAGAGAGAGAGAGAGAGAGAGAGAGCAAAGGTCTGGTCAGCATACATCTGTAATACTATCACATCGGGGTGCCAGTGAATCCAGGCAGGTTTTGTACGTGAGGGGCCAGTGGTGGAGACTTAATCGGCTTTGTATTAATATAAGAATCAGTTCCCTGGTGACTGAAGCAGGCAGGTTAAAACCCTCTGACATCCGATAGCCCTTCCATTAGCTTTACATTGTATTTCTGTGTGCAAAAGCAGGCAGCTCTCAATGTAAGTTGCTAGAACAGTACAGCAATTTCAATAAACTAATCAAGCTAGTGCTCTTGGCTGAAATAGGGCTTAAAATATATTCTGAAAATGGTAGGTGGTTGCTTGGGCATGCTAGAGGTGGTTCAGGACGTCAGATGAGAAGTACAAAGAGTCCATAAAGAAATCACATTGCATCTCTAATAGGAAACACTATTTGATGATCTGATGAAAATTCCATAAATGATTCCATTGTTTGTAAAACCATCCAATTAAATGTGAAAGAAAGAAAATATATTTTTACATTTACATATTTTTTAATTGTTTAAAAATGTTAATATATTTTTCAAAGTAGTTAAGTAGTTTTGTTTTATTATTTTATTTTTTGTTTATTTTAAAAAACATTTTAGATAATTCGTAAATTATATGAATATATACAGCAACATACTACAATACATATTTGTAACAAATTATTAATGAAATTGATAATGGTTTGTCCATCTTAATTACCTATTGATAATAATTGCATTTTATTTGTATTGCATAGAAAAAAAATCAGCTTAAAGGACATCACAGGAAAAAATAAAAACATTGTAGAAAAACATACATACCAGTGGCGGGCCGTGCATTTTACACCTAGGCCTTCAGTGGCGTCCTACATGAATTGATCCATCTCTTCATACCATCATAATGATGCCCCGGCTATAGAAACCATAAATATTCAACGTGATAATACATAGCTCATGATAATTCGTATGTATTTTACGTAAAATGTGGTTCTATAAAACATACATTTACTTACGTTTTTACAGGCACTAAAACGTACAATACTGACGTATTTTCAGCCTCGAAACCTACAAATACTTGGAATTAGTGACTATAAATATATTTTAATGCTATATTGTTACTAAAAGTTTTATTTTCCTGCGTATTTCGGTCATTTGCGTTTTATATCCTTTATATATCGCTATAAAATGGGTAGGTTAAGGGGTCTAAAAATCGAAATTGCGTATTAATAAAATGATAAAAATGCATATTCGCTATAAAATGGGTAGGTTAAGGTTTGGGGGCAGGTTAAGGTGTCTAAAAATCTAAATCGCTTATTGATAAAATGATAAAAATGCATTGATACGAATATCTAAATGATATAAAAGATACGTAAATATTTTTGTTTTTTAGCTAAAAATACGTAGCGATTTGTACGTTTTAAACGTTGAAATACGTCTAAATTGTACGTTTTAGCATGAATAAAAACATACAAAAGTGAACGTTTTGTGCTTGTAAATGTTACGTATTAATACCTACGTATAAACATGAGACCAGGCTGCACGATGTGATCGTCTAAGGAGGTTGGGCGCAAGATGGCGCAGAGAGAAGACGTGCGTTAATTAGCTCTGCTTTGCCAACTTTTATTTTGACCGTGAAAAAGTAGTTATTTGTTCTTTATAAAGACTCAGTTTTCTGTCGATCAACTTAAGTTACTGTTTATATGATACTTGGTTGACTTGTGGTGGAAACATGTCTTTAAAGCAAAAGAGAAAAGGATAGAACACCGGTGCTAACGCTCTTGCTACTACCAATGTCTTAATGGACGCTTGTCATGATTATGTGGAACAGTTGATTCCTGTCAATGACGAAGACTTCCCTAAATTGCCAGTTACTCCTAGGGAATCCCCTGCTCCGAAAAGAGAAAGAAGAAAATAAATCACTATGGATGGTGACAATATCATCAC
>NW_015506421.1:275990-276369 GCF_001515645.1 Sinocyclocheilus grahami | reverse complement strand
TTTGGAAGCGTACTCTAGGCGATGGAACCTCAAATTATATGGAGTTCGCGAGACCGAGGCAGAGGACGTCCGGAGGGAAGTCATAAAGATCTGCCAAGCTTTGTTACCGGAGGAGAAATCTAGGCTTGTGGATGGCATAGAGGCAGTACATCGCCTGGGTCCCAAGAGGAAGGAGCAGAAGGATTCCAGAGTGATCATCATGAAGTTCATCTCTCATGCACTTCGTGACGCAGTTTGGAAAGCAGCCAAAAAAATCATCGTTTCTGCAAGAAAACAAGCTTTGAATCACTGAAGACCTGTGTAAAACTGATCGCGAAAAGAGACAGCTGTTATTGCCCGTGATTGATAGCGCACGCAAGGCTGGTAAGAAAGCGTACTT
>NW_015506421.1:271253-273617 GCF_001515645.1 Sinocyclocheilus grahami | reverse complement strand
TAAAAGAATTTATGGAACGCTTTGAACTGGTGGATATATGGAGGGGAAATTTCCTTCTAAAATATCATATACATGGCAAAATAAAGTAGGCTCCTTTCTATCTCGTATTGATTTTTGGTTAGTTTCCAAACAATTTATTAACAATTCATCTGTTGATATTTTAGCGACCCCTCTTACTGATCATAAAGCTATATATATTAACTTGTCTCTTACTCAGGATTATAATTATAGAGTATCTTTTTGGAAAGTGAACAACTCTCATTTGAAACATGAGTCTGTTAGACTTAATTTAGAAGCTTTAATTTTAGAGTATTTAAGTAAAGCTATAAAAGAAACCAATTTTAGTCTTTATTGGGAACTGTTCAAATTTGAAGTGGGTAAATATCTAAGAAGATATGGTAGTGATTTAGCTAAAAAGAAGAGGTCTGAAGAAAATGAGGTCATTTCTAAAATAGTATTTCTTTCTCAGGCCATAGTAACATTGAATGACCAAGAAAATATGGAATTGTCTAATCTGCAGAATAGGCTAGACGTGATGTATAGAACTAAAGCCGAAGGAGCTTTTATCAGATCTAGGCAGCGTTGGTTAGAGCATGGTGAACAAAATTCATCTTATTTTTTTTAACTTGAGAGACATAATTCCAGTCATAATACAATTCATAGATTAAAGATTGTTGTAAATATATCTGACAATCCAAAAGAAATTGCACAATTTTGTGCTGATTTTTATAAAAAAATTGTATAGTTCCTACTTTGATTACGAAACAACTACAAGTTTCTTCAATTCATTACCTAGTTTTTGTCAAATTAATGGGGCAGACAGAAACGTGTGATCTACCACTTGGTTTGAAGGAAGTCACTGAAGCCATTAATTGTCTTAAACTGAACAAATCTCCAGGAGTGGATGGCTTGTCTTCTGAGTTCTACAAATTATTTGCAAAACAATTAGCACCTTTTCTTTTGCAAGTTTTCAGAGAAAGTATTTTAAAAGGCTCTCTCCCCCCTACACTCACACAAGGCCTTATTACATTACTCCCAAAACCCAAAAAAGATGTTCTTTGTCTTGATAATTGGCGTCCAATATGTCTTCTTAATAATGATTACAAAATTTTAGCCTTAATTTTTGCTAAAGGTCTTAAAAAATTAATAGATGCTATTATAGATGAATCCCAGTCTGGTTTCTTACCGGGGAGGCATATTTCAAATAATATTAGATTAGTGTTGGATCTTATTGATTACTCTGAATTAATTGTAGATGAGAGCTTTATTTTGTTTTTAGACTTTTATAAAGCATTTGATTCTGTTGAACATAAGTTTCCTTTTCTTGCCTTAGAAAAGTTTGGTTTTGGTCCTTTTTTTTATCAAAGCTATTCAAACACTTTATGCAAATGCAAACTGTTCGATCAAATTGAAGACAGGCTCATCTACCAGATTTGATTTGCTACGTGGAATTAGACCGCCTGGTCTAATCATGTTAATGCGTAGGTATTAATACGTAACATTTACAAGCACAAAACGTACACTTTTGTACGTTTTAGTCATGCTAAAACGTACAATTTAGACGTATTTCAACGTTTAAAACGTACAAATCGCTACGTATTTTTAGCTAAAAAACGTGAAAATATTTACGTATCTTTTATATCATTTAGATATTCATATCAATGCATTTTTATCATTTTATCAATAAGCGATTTAGATTTTTAGACCCCTTAACCTGCCCCCAAACCTAAAAATTTTATAGCGAATATGCATTTTTATCATTTTATTAATACGCAACTTAGATTTTTAGACCACTTAAAATACCACCAAACCTTAACCTACCCATTTTATAGCGATATATGAAGGATATAAAACGCAAATGACCGAGATACGCAGGAAAATAAAACTTTTAGTAACAATATAGCATTAAAATAGATTTATAGTCGCTAATTCCACCCCTACCTATAAGCCTAAACATTTCTGTACAGCATAAGAAAAACATGACAGACAGATAAATGCAATTACAATCATTTATTTATTGCAAAAATGTCAAAAGCAGTACTAAAAGTAATCCAAATGACGATGCGTTGCACCCCCAGTCCTCTCTGGCGGAATACAGTATGTTTGTGTGATCCAGAGCAGAATTTATGTTGTTAATCGATGAAAATATTATCCAGATCATTTTCCCGATCCACTCCGTGAACTCGTGAAGGCACGTGCGCATCATTCAAACACACCTCACCAGAAACACGGCATGTCGCAATCTGTGATGAATGCAGGCGAGAGCACAATGAGCGTTCAATTATCCTGCCGTAAAACCTGTCGTTTGAAGCGGCAACATTTGAATTTGTAAAGAGCGCGTCAGTCAGCGCGGGCTTTGCTGCT
>NW_015506421.1:270100-270723 GCF_001515645.1 Sinocyclocheilus grahami | reverse complement strand
GCCTTTTGTGGCCCATGACAATCAAAGTAAACATTACATGACAAGTAAAGGTTAAACGATTGCAGAAATGTTATTTATTTTAAGGTTTAAAGTGAAGTCGTGTTTAACATTATGTAGGCATATTCTTGGAAACGAGCTGGCAGCAGAAATCACAACAAAACGAAATGTTATAATTTCGTAAGTAAACAATTTAATAATGCAATTGAAAACAAGTTAATTCATATGACAACTAAAAACTAATAAAATGAATGCCGCGATTTCAATATTCATAAGGATTCATTTTTAGGTGTCGTCAATACGTCAGTTTTGTACGTTTAAATTCTGAAAATACGTAAGTATTTGTACGTTTAGAGGCTGAAAATACGTAAGTATTTGTATGTTTTAGTGCCTGTAAAAACGTAAGTAAATGTACCTTTTATAGAAGCACATTTTACGTAAAATACATACGAATTATCATGAGATCACGTTTCAGCCCAGCAGACAAGGCTGCCCGATCTCACCGTATTTATTTGTATTTAGCTGGTCAACTACTTTCTGTGTATCTTAGGGCAAGCGCTATACAGGGCATCAATATTGCAAGAGAGATCATACTGAGTCAACTCGCAGATGATACTACACTGTTT
>NW_015506421.1:265575-266735 GCF_001515645.1 Sinocyclocheilus grahami | reverse complement strand
ACAAGTTATGAAGTAAAATATCTAGCTTCTGCCAGACAGCCTTCCATATTCAGGTTACGAGAACAACGGAACTGGCGTCACGTCAGTTACGCTTTTTCCATAAGTTAAATAGGGAAGGGACGTAGCGTACGCTTTTTGAACTGGAAGAGTTTTACACTTACTTTGTAAGTTGAATGCAGAAGGCGGTTTGGCGGAAGCTAGATATTTTACTTCATAGCTTGTTATATATGGATATTTTTTTACACAAATGCATCACTTCGCATAGGAAGGCCTTTATTAACCCCCCGGAGCCGTGTGGAGTAGGTTTATGATGGATGAATGTGGATAGAGACACTTCATCCTCGTTCATACTCGTTGGTCCCGTTCAAACATTCACTGATGCTCCAGAAGGAAACACGATGCATTAAAAACTTTTGAACAGGATGAAGAATTCCAATTTTTTCTTATTTTGTTTAAATATAAATTATTTTTATTTAGTACTGCCCTCCAGAATCAAAAGAAGATACTTACATGTTTCCCGGAAGACAGATTAAGTACAATTTACCTTGATCTTCGAATGGCTCTTAATGCATCGTGTTTCCTTCTGGAGCATCAGTGAATGTTTAAACCTTTTTTTAATAGTTGTGTATCAGTCCCTCAGTTATCCTCAGTGTGAAAAGATGGATCTCAAAATCATACAGTCACTGCTGGAAAGGATTCAAATATTCAAAATATGCTGGAAAACTGAAGAATCTGGAGGACCTGGATGAAGAACCTGAAGAAGTTTAACTGTTTTAACTGTTCAAGGGACTCATGAACAACCATCACAAAACAAAACAAAAAACTGTTGTAGATCATCCTGGCAACCACACACAGTATTAAGAATCAAAACTTTTGAACGGGGTCATTTTAATAAATTCAGCTATTTTTTTGTCTTGTGGACTTAATGTAAACATCTTTTACATAAAATATCTTACACAGGACAGTACTAAATAAAAAATGACATGCATTTTGAATGATCTCTCTTATTTTGTTAAAATGTTTCACATTTTCACAGATTCTGCAAGGGGTTCCCATACTTTCAAGCGGCACTGTAAAATATATGTGTGGGTTTTATTCTATGAAGATTTATTTTATTTTTTTTATGCAGTACATGGATTTTCCTCTATTGGGTTTTCCTG
>NW_015506421.1:257064-264558 GCF_001515645.1 Sinocyclocheilus grahami | reverse complement strand
TTTACAAAGGTTTATTTCTGAGGATTTTGATGTAAATTGCTCCTCCTGTGGACTCCAAACTGAAGATTTGACTCATTTATTTTGGTATTGTGAGTATACTAAGAATCTGTGGGAAAACATTTTGAGTATTTTTTGTGGTATAATTCCTGAAATTTCATTGAAATATAAAAATGTTATTCTGGGTTATACACATTTTGAAAGGGAACAATCAGATGTTTTTTATTTACTCAATCTTATTTTGTTTCTCGCCAAATATTTTGTACACAAATGTAAATATTGTAAGTGTAAGCCTTTCTTTAACCTTTTTCTGGAAGAGTTAAAACTATATATGTATTTGATTTCTGACTCTTCCAATAAGAAAGCTGTAAAAACTGTGAATCTTTTTAAAAGGTACATTATTTTCTTGCTCCCTGGCATGTAGTATGTTAATGTCATTCTGTGTTTCATATATTATAATAATAAAAAAAATTTTAAAAATGTGATCGTCTGAGACAAATTTTGAAAATCCTAAAAGATTCCTATAATCCTAGGATAAAATCTGTAGTCTTTGATTACTGGTTTAACATGTTCACCGACAGCCAATTAATAGCCATTGCAATCAAATTTGACCTCCAACGAAATTCTGGCAGTGTCAGAAGATTTGGCGCACAATCCTGCAGTGTGACTTCTACGACGAACGTCAAACTGTCTTTGTTTTTCAAGACAAGCCATGATCAGAATTAATGCTAGAGATTTATTCTATCCACCATAAACTCCGGTGCTCCCGTCCTCCGCTCACAGAATTCATATGATACGTTGCCTTTGCAACATATAAACACTGATTGCTCTGCTGTTTTTGTGTGGGTGTGTACTTACACTATTCTTCTTAAATACGCTGGTATTGCAGCCATTCATATACTTTTCATGATAGCCAACATTTCAGCCCAGCGTGTAATGCAGCTCACAGTCACTTAACGTGTATGGGTTGATAAGGTAAAACTCCGGACAAGTTTTCTTCCGGAAAACTTACCGTCGTACAGTCTGACATTAATGACAACTGAGTGTGACATGATTATCATGTTCGTACAGTCTGACAAGTGCAATCCTAAAGGACTTTTAAAAATTGTACAGTGTGAGCCCGGCTTAAACTAGGATTAGGCCAAAGTTCAATTAGGACATTTAAATAATTTTTATAAACCTGCTTTAGAAAAACATTACTGGTGTGCATCTTGAGACAAAACAAAGGCACTGATATATTTTAAGATCAATCAGTGCGTTTCTTTCAGTTGAAACCGCTCAGGCTTACATTTTAGTCTGGAACTAGGCTTAAGCCTTGTCTGTGAAACCAGGGGCATATCTCTGCTCTGCAAATAAAATGTTAATTTTGACACCAACCATGTTTTTGTGTTTAGGCCACATGGTTCAAGGGTCTTTATACAATTTGTGAATTCAGTTATATTTTATTATATATTGTCTTAAGTGTTTCAAATGATCCTTATTGATGTAATGATTTGTTTGTAGTTAAACATAAACTGTATTGCTGATATGAGGTTGCTGATTTTCCGAGACAAGTTATTGGTGAGTCTTACTGAGTTTCCATCCTCAGTTATTTAATGTAACTAAATGTTTACACAGGCATTCAAGAGTTATACTGAAGTTGTTTGTTGTACTTGTTGGTACTAAGTTTTAAGAAACTGTTTAGAATGTGTCATGAAGGGTTTATGAATTTTATTTGTTGTCTTTTTACACTCAAATTAGTGTCATCTATGAACACAGGCATGAAAGAGTTTATGCAAGAGTTAATTGTTGACTTGCTGACCTATTAATGTATTGAGTTTTGAGAAACTATTTAGATTGCAGATTACTTGTTTGTCAAAGGTTTTTTTTTACTTTGTATTAAAAAGAACATCTAGAACACACAAAACAATAGCATTTTTTGTTTGGAGCTCCTATTTTATTCACAGTATATTGTATCTTTACAAACGGCTTTTAAAAAATGCACATTTAAAATGTGTTGAAGTCTGTTTATTTTGTGATAACTTTATACAAATGATCAAATGAGTGTGAGTTCAGTCCCCACAATGACTAAAAACTGGTGTTTAGTGTGTTTAGATTTGATCCCCACAATGACCAAAAATTGGTGTTTACTGTGTTTAGATTTGATCCCCAGAATGACCAAAAACTGGTGTTTGCTGTGTTTAGATTCAATCCCCACAATGACCAAAAACTGGTTGTGTGTTAGCCGGACCCCAGATATACACAATAGCTGAAATGTCCCCACAAGTGACCACTGTGTCATGTTTATAACTTTTGTAGCCAAATATTTTTAATCTGAAGTGATACTTTTTAACAGGCTTTTTAGTTTTTTTGTCAGATTATTTTTTTTAGGTCTCTAGGATCGTAGGAATCAAGGGCGGTCCCCACTATAGCAATTCTGACCGGTGACCCCCACAATGCATCAAAACAAGTGTGTGTGTGTGTGTAATCGTGTGTTTTACATAAAGTTTTTTTTGTTTACGCTAAGCCTTCCTTTAACGGACATTAATATAAGAAAAACAGTTTCCTCAAGCTGTTATATATTTATGTCATTCATTTAATTTCATATGTTGGTATTAATTCAGTGTTTATAATGCTGTTATAATGTTATTACGTTATAATGTTTATAACGTGAACATTATAATTTCAACCGAAAAAGGACATGGATTCTAGAGAGCAAGGTTTTGTGAAAAAAATGGAAGACTGTAAAATAAACTGTTAAAAGGGTTTGATTATCACTAGTCTAGTGATTGAACGTTATTGTTGTCATAATTCAGGTTGTATTTCAGCTTTAATGTACGTTTTTTTTAAACAGCACGAAGCTAGTGGGCTGCCAAGTCGCTTTCACTCCAAAATGACGGAAGCGCAGGGCTGCTGCTGTGCGCTGCTGTTGCAATGGAACGGTCTATTGGCTTTCACTTCTTGTCAGAAGTTGCTTCGGATTGGAATTTCACTTAGATGGCAATACCCTGTGATGTCCACTTCGCAGTCCACTTACGGTCAAATGGAACGCACCTTCTGACAGAAATGTAATGACGTCAATGCTATAATGTCATTGGTTATCAACTCGCACGTGGTATAAGACTGTTACGCTTTCTCCAAAGGTAGAGCCGCGAAGGCTGGTATCTCCCCATAAAAATATAATCTCTGATTAGGAGCTGGTTCTTGATAAACTCTATCTAGCAGTGACGTACCACTGTGTATTAATACTATAAAAACGCATGTTTTTATTGGAAGAAATATTTACGTTTCTCTGACATCTCGGCAGTTTATGTTATGTAGCCTAGTTTATGTACTTGACAAGTTTTGTATATTAACTCTCGGATTTTGCTGTTAATATAATACTTATCTTTTTTGTATTTATTTGTATTCTTGAAATTGTTATATGTTATTTATTAAGGTAATGATAATAGCAAACACATAAAAAATGCATGTTTTCAACGGACAATGGTCCTCGCGATATCGCACGGTCATCTCACAAGGCCAAATTTTCACTGAAAAAAAAACAAACAAATCTACTGTCCCAATAATACAGCTTTATAATAATATAATAATATAATAATGCAGTTGCCTATGGTATATTTCAAAACAGCATGTTTTCACATCGAAATTGTGATGACCCAGTGGCCTAATGGATAAGGCATCAGCCTCCGGAGCTGGGGATTGTGGGTTCGAGTCCCATCTGGGTCGGTTCTGTGACATGCACCTTTTGCACCATACTTTCAAATAACATACATACTATATAAATCTGCTCATGTTTCATTCGTGACGGAATCCGCTGTAGAATCTTTTCCGCTCATATGCTCATGTACTGACTATATTTTTCCACTATCTTTCCCCCCTAATTTAACGCCGATTACATTCTTGGGTACTCTCCAAAATGGCAAACTCGGGGGAGAAGAATTGTTAAATAAATTATTGTTTATTTTCTTTGCGCACAAAAAGTATTCTCGTAGCTTCGTAACCCCCAAAGAGCAAAAGACAAAAAATTGATTTCAGCGAAAATCATCTTGAATTACTACAATTAGAGAAAGAAAAGAATGTAATTCAAATTGAAAATGCCAAGTTACAGAGAGAGGTGCTTCTTTACAGATGTATTACAGATTCAAAAAGAAAAACTTACTACAGAACTACAAGTACAAATAGTTTTTAGTGAGTTGTAGCAATGTAGGAAATAGATTGAAAATGAAGGAAACATTACGAAAAACTATTTATTTATTTGTTAAATATATGACTAGTAAACAATAGGCTATTATTTCTGTAAAGATATCAACTATCCGTTTATTTATTTATTTATATATTTGTTTGTTTGTTTGATTAAATATATAACTTGTTAATAGTTATGTAATATCATAAATGCATGTTACTGTCGTATTACTGCAATAAAAGAAAAGGTACATTTTTTTTTTTTAGAAAAAGGGCAGTATTGACTAAATACAAAACTGGTAATGTAAGGTAAGGAATGTGTGCTGCATAAAAGTGACCACTTTTAAAGTAGCATACATGCATAAATATATAAACTACATACTATACTGCATTTACTACATTACTGTACTATACTTCATACTATACACTACTACATGCTATATAAATACAAATACACATACACACTGCTATTATGCAGTGAAATGGTTTTCAATCAAGGTCCTCCGGACAGCATTGCCATTTGCATTGGCAGCATTGTGCTCCTCTCCTTCTTCCTCTGTGTTCCCAATTCGGTAATCCACTTCAAACTCTGGTAGCACCTCATCTCCAAGTCTTTTCCCAAAGTTATACAGCACTGCCAGAGCAACAATGACTGCCAGTGTTGTATCAAGCTTTGTTCGAAGCCCATTCTGCAGGCAGGGAAACACCCTCTCGACAAGACCTCTTGCTGCAATGTGACAGGTGTTGTATCGTTTCTCAGCTGGCATTGAAGGGTTCAGGATGGGTGTCAGTAGGTAGGCGCAACAGGGGGATCCATTGTCACCTACTAGGTGGCCCTGAAATGCATGGCTTTCAAGCAGAGCGCAGAGGTGGCTGTTATCAAAGATCCTGCTATCATGTGTAGATCCTGGCCATCGAGCTACAATGTTGGTGATTTGGGCCTTCTCATCACACACAACTTGAATATTGATGGAACAGTAGCCCTTCCTGTTGCGAAACAACTCTCCATTTTCTCCACCTGGGTTTTGAATGGGAATGTGAGTACAGTCAATTGCTCCTATAACTCCTGGAAAACCAGCTCTTCTGTAAAATCCAGCAGATGTTTCTCCTGTTGGGGCAAACCTTATATACTGATTTTTCAAGGCTGCAATTGCCTGTGATACTCTTCCATCAATTCTGCTCACTGTTGACTTGTGTACTCCAAAAAGGTCCCCATGCACCATTTGGAAACAACCAGTAGAGTAAAAGTGCAAGGCTGGAGCATAGGAGGTATGGCTGCATTTCGGTCACTACCATGTCTAATTGCAGGTTCAATTTTTTTATTTAATCTCATCACAGATTCCTTGCTGAATCGGTACCGATTTGAAAATTCATCACCATCATAAAACTCAACAGGGTTGAGACGGTCCCTTATTTTTCTGCGAGGAACTCTTTCATTTTCTCCAATCCACCAAATAAGTGCTGCCATTTTGAGAATTTAAACCTCCTCAACAGCAAGTTTAAAGTTAATCCTTAACTGAAATTTAAATCTGAGTTTAAAGTGATGGAGCAACAAGATTATAGTTAATCCAGGTTTATTGTGAAATTAAATCCAGGATCAAAATGATGGTTTAAATGTAAGCCTGCTTATTTTTAAGCAAGGTTTAAACTTTGGTGCAACGTAATTATTAGATAAACCTTGATTTAATCTAGATTAAAGCTTAATCCTTGTTGGTGCAGCCCACCCTAAAACAATATAAACTAATCTAACACATAAACACACGCACTCACATATTCATACAAGTTGCAGGAAGAGAGAAAGAATGAGTTTAAGAGAATGAAAATGTGAAATCCCAAGTTTATAGCAATATGTGCAATTGCATAGACCTGAACAACCATCAATTAACCCTCGCATTGAGTTCCTCAATGAGGTTAAAATTTATATTAAATGCACCAGTTCAGCTAGAACCTGGAGATACTTGTGTTGCCTGTGTAGGGGGGTTTCCTTTGTTGTCATCATTAAAGAAAGGGGGTTTCCCGAGGTTGCTGATTGGCTGGAAGTTCAGTGTTGATGTGATGTCTTGGGAAGCCAATGGTTGGGCATTGGCTGAAGATGCGGAGTTGTGGGCTGATTGAAGTTTTGAGGCTGTCACAGACTCGAGGTGAACTCTGAGACACGGCGTTGCGGCAAAACTTAACTCAGAACATGAAACTCTCAATTGAAAGAAAATAAACAAAAATAGAAGCCAGCAAGAAGAGTTACGTGACTAGATGGCGTATCTCCTCATGGTTTTGGAGGAGCAGCTGACCTGTAAGCCAGAGCATGCTCAAAGAGCACGCTAAAAATCACCATCAAAACGTGGTGGCAAAAAGGCAACGAAAAAAACCTAAAAGCATAATTTGATGGTGTCCTGAGTATTTTCGGTTTCAGTGGGTGGAGCAAACATGAATATTCATGAGTTTCCCGGACATGCACGTGGAACCAATTGGAACTGAGAATTTCAGTTCACGCTCCTTGTATCTCAGCAGGTTTAATGGAATATTTTAAAAAAGGTAAATATTTTACAGCGTTGCACAAACCTATGCCTAAACTACATTTGTTTATCATTTTGTAACAGTTTATAATGTTTTTATTAGTTTGCACGTTTTGTGCAGTCGTCACTGACTGAATGATTGCAGACATTCAGCACACTTAAGCTAATTGTAACTTACTTTGATTTCAGTTCGTTGTGCTGTAGCTTGCAATGCTTTAAAACAGTGTCTGTTGTTAGTTGTTTTAATTTAAATACAAAAGCTGAAATAAACTTGTATTTGTGGACCGTTTTTCATCTGTCCTGGTGTGATTGTTCTTAAACTGTTAGGCTTAGGCTGTATTTACAAAATGAATAGGAATCTAAGACCACACACAAGCATGAAAGTGTTCCTTTAATAAGTACAATTTTGGATTAAACCAAATTGCATGGACACAAGTTTAAAAAGTAGCCTACATTTGGTACACTGTAAATGAGAAAACAAATACTTCACTGCATTTTATGGAATAAGAAACTAATTTCATGTTAAAAAATAATTGTATTAACAAATACGTGCTTGTGCTTGTTTTGATATGAAATATACAGTACTGTTCTAAGGATTTGTATTAGTAAGTGTAGGGATTTTCTTAATAGAGATAAAAGTATAAACTATTGAAAGTCAAAGTCAGTTTTGATCAGGTGGACCTCGAATTCTCAGATCGAGTTCTTTTAAAACCTGAGCTAGAAATAAACCTGAATGAATTAATAATGATTAATTCCCTTACAACTAAGTAAAAATTATTACATAAGGTTCTTTGTTCATGTCACCAACTGCATCAGATTT
>NW_015506421.1:247892-256949 GCF_001515645.1 Sinocyclocheilus grahami | reverse complement strand
TATCACAGTTGAAAATGGTTGTACTGCTTAATGAAGTGTGGAAACCATTATACAGCGACATGATTCCTTGATGAATGGTTCAAAGTTCAAAAGAACAGCATTAATTTGAAATAGAAATATTGTTTTACATTATAAATGTCTTTACTGTAATTTTTATTAAATTAATGCATCCTTGAAGAACAAAAATATACATTTCTATTAAAAAATTCATAGTAATCCTAAACTTTTGAATGGTAATGTCATGTATCAAATGCCAGAATCAAGTTAAGAAATGTCTTTTTTTTAGCTTTATTATGTCAAAATGTTATACAGCAGATTCTACAAGGACGTTAACATCACACTCTCTTGTATCCTATGTGTCTTGTTTTGGTGCATAAATCTTTTTAGTTTGTAACAAGGATTCAACAGTGATTCATGCTCAAAATTCAGGAAAACTTTACTTTATTAATCGCATCCTCCATGACTAACATTTTCCTAGATTTTGAGTGTGAATCACTATTCAAATAAATTCATATTTCATTTTTCACTATTTAAATGAATTCATATTTTTAAAAACAAAATGTTTTTAAAAAATGTTTAAAAACAAAATGTTACTGTCTCACATAATATCAAACATTCACACCAACACACATTTTACCAACATCTCATCAAAAGCTAATCAAGGCCACAATCCAATCTTTATTCCACTTTATTTTTTGTATTTAGAGGCCCCTTTTATTTATTTATTTATTTATGTAGTCATTTAGCAGAAGCTTGGCTTTACACATACATACACAACAAAACGAAAACAAGTAGATAGAGAAAGCTAGTGTTAGAGGCCTTTTTTTAAAGAAAACAAGCAGATGGAAAACAAATAGAGAGTGCAAGTTCTAGAGGGTCAAATATAGATGGAAGAGATGTGTTTTTAGTCATTTCTTGAAGATGGCTAAGGACTCAGCTGCTCGAATTGGGCAGGTCATTCCACCAGGAGGGAACAGTTTATGTATATAAAAAAAGCCTAATTAAGAGTATATATGTTTATGAAACTTTATGACTTAGCCTATAAATAATGTTGCGCGAGTGTTTGTTGTGCATCAAAATAGACCATGCATTTTTATCAATGATCATCGTGTATCATCCTGGTACAGTGCAACACATGGTCAAAGAACAGATGACACAAAATAACATCAGTGTAGGTTGCAAAATGTTTATTAGGCCACATATGGTGGTGAATGTTATTTCATTCATTGCCAGAAGATGACAGTTTTAAAACTTAAAAGGTAACAGAAGAGCATAAAAATAAATAATTGAAATGGTAGTTGGATCTGCGCTACTATTGGAATCCTGTAGCTGTAATCATCCAGGTGTTCTGGGATTGTTGGTTTCACTGTGCAAATGGAACCATAAACCTTGTGTTAATCTTAATTGGTAAATTTACATTTGTTTGTAAAAATGTTTAACTATTTTACATTGGAAACATGAAAATAAGAAAGAAATTTCAGCAACATGTTTTTGCAGCAGTGTATGATTGTATCATAGTTTACAACCAGACAGCAGACAATTCACAACCAGACATGGAGAATGTTGAACAGGGTGAGTTAAGACATGGATCATCACACCAGTATACAAAAAAAAGGTCCACAGATACGTTTATAGGTTTATTTCATTTGTTGCAGGCAGTGATGTATTGAACAAATGATAACTAATAACAGACACCGTTTTAAAGCATCGCAAGCTACAAATGAAGGGCACAAAGAACTGAAATCAATGTATAGGTTACAACTAGCTGAAGTTTGTTGTGCTTTATCCTAACATTACACAAAGAATGCCTGCTGCAATTATTCAGTCAGGGACGACTGCACAAAACGTGCACTGTAAACTAATAAAAACATTATAACTGTTAGGAAATGATAAACAAATGTAGTTTGTGCAAAACTGTAAATATATTTACCTTTAAAAAAAATATATATATATATCCCATTAAACCTGCTGAGATACAAGGAGCGTGAACTGAAATTCTCAGTTCCACTTGGTTCCACGCGCATGTCCGAGAAACTCAGATATTCATGTATGCCCCGCACACTGAAACAGAAAATCTCGGAAACCGAAAATCTCGTAACACCGTTCGACCAGTTCACCTGATGCGCGTACACCTTCAAACAGGTAAGGGCAATGATCTCTTTTTGTAATGAGATCTCGTGGTTAACGGTATTATTTTAATTATTTCAGTGATTCTTCATCACGTTACATGGGGTCATGTGTTAAAATGGCAGCGTATGCGTTCAAATTATGGAACAGTGGTCTGCTCAGTTAGCACAGCTGCTAATGATAGCCTATCATTGACATTAGCCTAAGCTAACAGCTAACACACGTAACAGTTATGTAATGACTTCGTACTTTTTGGTAATTTCATGACTTGCCAACGTAACAAGATAACCAAGAACGTCCCAGATAGGTTATCTATTCGTAATATATTGGTAACTTCATGACTTATTGGCAACGTAACTACAACTTCGTATGCACATAATTTCATTACCATAATTTTTGTACGTTCTTTATATGCTCTCTGATTACCATAATGCTATTTAAAAAGTGTAATTAAACTTCAGTCACAAGATTGAACGTTCCTTAAAGATAAAATGTGTTTCTTTTCACCAAGTCAAAATATGGACATGCTTCTAATATATAGTCACGTGACATAAGGCGCGTGCGCCTCCACGACACACGCACAAACAAGAAAGGAAATTTATTTTTTCTGAGTTGTGAAACTTTGTATTTCGTAAGGACTTATGAAAGTAAAATAATGACACCGACTGGCTTACACCATCTCATCTGCCGCAGATACTGTATCAGGACAGCGTTTGTCTGATGCACTTTTCACTTCAACTGTGTCTGACAGGAGAATGAGCTTTTCTGAGGTGAGTCTTACAATTTATAATAAATAAATAGGTTGATAAAATGTATAAAACAAAGTTCTTGAACTCTGTAAAGACGCTAAAAACCCTTTTTTAATATTATTGTTTTTATGTATAGTAACCTACTGGTGGCCGTTGAGTTACCATGGCAACCGCGGACAAATCAGCTGCTGGAGAGGAGAGCGTCTGACATGTTTCTCTACAGTTATACCAAAAAAAGTTCAACTGCGACAGATTGGTTAAGTAACATATGTTAATATTACCCACAGTTTACTTTAAGTACTTTTGTTAATATTTATACCTCTGGTTATGGTATCTTTCCTTAATTATCTGAAATGTCTGCTAGCAAATATTACGCTAGCATAGAAGCATAACTATTAGCATAATAGAGTTGAGCTCTTATTAATGAAAGTTTGGGCTTTTAATCACATCTTATGTTTAAAGGAGTGGGTTTTATAGCTTTGTAAATGTTTTTACTGATAATTTGTCAATAGATAAATGGAAGTAAGCTAATTAATTTAACCTAAAAGTCTGCACTGTAAGGTCTATTGGTGACGTCACTTACATGCAGGCTAAAATGGGCTGAAACAATTTCAAACACGTTTTGATTTTTCATTGTAAACAAATATTTATAAAAATTGTACTGTGGTTTCAGGAGCGTCTAAAAAAACCCTCTAAAACAGAGGGGAAGTTCCAAGAAAATTTCTAATGGGAGCTGCTGACGGAGATATAGAAAACACAGGTAATCCGAGAAAGCTTATTAAATAACTTCATTTTTTTTTTTTTACAATATATCATCATGCATTTGTAAAATCTAAAAATGTGAATTCTGGTATCTTAAGATTTTTTTGTATGTTTTCCATATGACTATTTCTCTTTTCTGCATTTCACCTATGCTCTAGTTTGTTTATTTCTAATAAGGAGTTGTCAAAAAGACGTCACTTCCTGTTTGTTGCTACAGTGTGTTTTGAGTTTGAGCTCCGTCAAGTTAAATCTTTATTGTCTATTTTTTAATCTTAAAATCAATTTTTTACACCATAATAATTTTTGTTTCTATAACGTGTGGATATATCCTGGATATATCGTATTCTACAACAAAAACAATCAGAGCGCCTTGTTATCACTAGTTTTATTTAGATTTCCCGAGTCTGCTATTAGCTTATAGCCCGTTAGCATCGCCAGCGTGGTTGTAAATGGTGGTTTTAATGTAAATTAAACTTGTGGTTGTAATCTCGCTTACATTGCTAATACTCTATTCACACACATTACCATTGTTTTACTCACTGTTACTTGAATTAATGGCGGATGTGTGTCTACCTTTGAGTGCAGCTCAAGCTGTAGGCCATGGAGAAGCAGATCCGTGACCTGGTGGAGAAGCAGGCCCAGCTGAGAGAGCGGAGAGCCGCGTTGGAAACATCCCGGGCTGACGCTCACAAGTCCGGGGTAAGTATGCAGCGTGCTGCTAACTCTCCCACCACCTCTACTCTGTGTGCTTCTCTGCACAGGCCCGGTGCACCCAGGACGCGATCTTCCCAGATGTCCTTCACTCCGGCGCTGGGACACCACGGACCCTGGGTGCACCCGCAGCGGAAGACGCAAGCCAGGCCCTGGGCGACGACCTCTCCCCCTCCGGTCTTCGAGATCTCCACCCGGAAACCGATTCGCTCCACTCTGCGAGACGGAACGTGATGCTGTGATCGTCAGAGACTCCATCGTCCGGCACGTCCGTGCTACGTTAGCTGAAGGTAAAGTGCACACTCTCTGATTCCCTGGTGCTCGTATTCTCGATGTTTCTGCGCAGATACCCGCGATCCTTAAGGGCGACGAGAGCCCCGGAGCGGTCGTGCTTCACGCCGGAGTTAACGACACCAAGCTGCGGCAGACGGAGACACTGAAGAGGGACTTCGGGGCATGATCGAGACGGTGCGCAGAACATCGCCTGCGATGATGATCATCGTGTCAGGACCGCTTCCCACATATAGACGAGGACACGAAAAGTTCAGTAGACTTTTTGCTTTAAACGAATGGTTATTGTCATGGTGTAAAGAACAGAAACTGCTCTTTGTTAATAATTGGAATATTTTCTGGGAGCGTCCTAGGCTTTTTCGTGCAGATGGCCTGCACCCCAGCAGAGTCGGAGCGGGACTCCTGTTGGACAGCATCTCCAGGACGCTGCACTCCATATGACTAGTAAGCCAATTCTCAAATAACTGCTATGATGGCTTTTGTTCTACCCGCTTAAATGATAGAAGTACTTGTGCTATCCAAACAATAAAGACTGTGTCTGTTCCAGTGTTAATTTTGACAGGCATTTTTGATTTTGTCTTAGTCTTTACCTTGACACGAAAATGCTTAATAGTCTTAGTCACATTTTAGTCATTTGAGTCTTTCATAGTTTTAGTCGACGAAAAGTCATTGCATTTTTGTCAACTTTTAGTCATTACTTTTAGTCAAACTGCAGTTACAAACATTTATTTGGGTAGCTATTTTATATGTAGTCTTCAAACTAAAATAATCATTAATTCTTCTCTTTTTAGACTAAATCAATTAAACTTATGAGAAATTTGAATCAAGGATTGAATTTGGAAAAACTTGAATAAATGATGACAATTAAAATTTTGGGGTGAACTATGCCTTTAACAGTAGTGAAAAGGGAACAACTTATAAAAAAATTATAGTTCATATATGTAGCGTCTGGACCACTCAAACACACAATATATATTTTGTTAGCTAGATTTAACAAATACTCTGTAACACCCCAGGAAGCTGAACAGGCCCCTGGTTCCATAAGCAATGCTGACACCCGATACATTTACGACCTCCTGGAATTTAGGTGAAGTAAGGAAGTTATTTCCCTTAACCAGGAAATTAACGTTCTTAGAATTGACAAGACATTTGACCCTGAGAGGTCAGCTAAATATCTACAGCGGATCTAAAATATTCATAATTAATTATAACTAGTTATGGTTAATTATTCATATTTCCCATGAGCTGATTCGTTACATATATAATATATATAATTTATAATTTTTTAAAGAGAAGTACAATAAGACAATAAGACAAATACGAAAGAGATACAAATTAAACTCATTTTTCAGATACAGTAGGTTTACTTAACATATTTATTTAACATCTTTTGTTGGTTAATATTAATGACACGATAGGTACTTAATTAGGAATGCTGTCCCTTTAAGACGGAAGGCATGCATGTAATACTGACACACGTTCAGTTTTCACCCACCGGTTTACATTCACTTAATCAATAAACAACTGTATTTACGTGAGATACTCTACACAATAGACATTTGAACTAGTGGTCGACCAATAATCGGTGCCGATATTAAGCATTTTGTGATTATCGGTATCGGTCATTTTCAAAACCGATTCGCAGATAAAATAACTTAATTTTGAAACGCGCTATTTGGCTCTGATGCAGCCTGTCAGAACTCACCACTCTGTGGCCTAAAGCAGTCTCCGCCCACCGCCCATCTGATTTGTTGGGAGTCATGAGTACGACCAATCAATGCAGAAAACGCGGATGGAATCGCGGAATCCAGTCATATAAATTGAATTTACTGTATGACGTGGAATGTCACGGAATTTGTCAAAGTTTGGATGAATTAATCAAAAGTAGGTCAGTACACTTAAATAGTCGCAAAATGGACTAGTATCTGTAAATATTAAGCCGAAAAAATACTATTTAAATATGGATCCAGCATGTTCTGCGTGTCTTTGTGTATGTAAATGACACAGATGCAACACGGTGTTGTTTTCACTATGTGAAAACTACATGAGGACATAAATACGTGAACAACATCTCCAGAACTGCTCTGACTCCTCACTTCATGAGCATTTGACGGTTTCATTGGAGTAAAACTATCTTCATATCATTTACATAGACCTACAGAAACAAGTTCCTCATGGCAACCCGTCAAAATATAAGTTCGGGTTAGTTTAATGAAATCATCAGAAAGATATTACTGTGGTGCAGTATGATGTACATGATAATACTACTCGGGGATGAAAGTTTTCCGCCGCTACGACGGATTTCCGTCAATTGGAAAAAATGAGGGGAAAAGAAACTTGTAGCACATTGTTGTTGTTCTGCTGGTGTTCTGACGATTTGTTGGTAGCATAATCTGATAGGTAGCATTATTTGTCAGAACACCAGCACACCAAAAATCCTCCCCGCCACGGCTGCAGCTTCTCACTGACAACATAACGCCGCTCGCATCATTCACAGTCAGGTTATTAGCAGAGAACACAGAGCAGGTCTTGAATTTCAGGCGCAGGATTGTGGCTATTAATAATAATTCTACTCATTCCCGCAGGTTCCGTGCTTATAACACGATGACAGATGATGGAACTTATCATTTGCACGTACTTCTGAGTCTTGAGAACTCTCATTTTCTGTGCGCCCACAGATCGCGATAAGGAGAGTGACAGATTTTAATAATTATTCAAGGAGTTTGCAAATGTGATATTAATTTAATAAACACGTACTGCCTGATTTTGCTCTATTGCATCAATGAAAATAGTTCCAAATAAAGTAACAGCTCAGCCGCTTCACATCTCTAAAAGCAAACACAGCGGCGTTAACTTTCATTCATGATTGAAAGTGCGTTTTTAAACGAATCTAGTGATTCATGATTACCCATTCATAAAGATAGTCACTTGCTTCATTACTGAATAAATTAGCCGTTCAAACGAATCAATTGAATGAATGATTCAGTGATAAAATCTGTGATTTGCCGCCACCTGCTAGCGGTTTCAGTTAATTTTTAGGTGTAATTGCAGTTATTTAAATCATTTAATATTTCTGTATTCAAAATTGTATTTAAAACATTAATCTCCACATGAATTTATGAATTTAATTGCACTCATGCCACCTCTGAGCCTCACTGAATGTCTGAAAATGTACCTACAAGCCACTTTTGTGTTATTTTTGTGCCACCTCTGTAGTACAAATTAATTTTTCATTAATACTAATTTCATGATTGGTAACTTATTTGTCTTATTCTACTTCTTATTATATTGTTTTAAATAGACATTTTAAAAAGCTTATAAACATACATTTTTTAATTTTACAGATGAAAATGATGCCATTGCAAAGATAAAAAGAAAATGCCCCTGTAAATCACTTCACCTCATTTTAGGAAGGCAAATTTTTTGATCATTGATCAGAAGGTGCTCCTTCATTTTTTTAAATTAGGAGGACAAGCGCTCTTGATTACAAGAAGAAAAACACTGCTCTTAAACTGGGTGTGTGACAGGTATGGCTGAGGAATGGGGTTTGGCCGAGGAAACATTTTCAGTCAAAAGATTTTTTTTTTGCTTTAACCCCTGACTACTACAACAATTATTACAACTTTTGTTTAAAAGAATATTCACACAATACGCTATTTCTTCCATGTTTTAATTTTGATAATAAACCCTTTGTTTGCCAAAAAATAAAGAGTTTAACTTTTTTAAATAAAGAGTTTACTGTGGGAGTACTACACTCAACCAACACCAGGGAAGGCAGTTTTTGTCAGAGCCCTTTTTATTTTTAATTTTGACATAAATTGTAATTTTTACACCAGACATATATATCGGTTCAAAATATCGGTTATCGGTCTACTTGATCTGTAATAATCGGTATCGGTATCGGCCCTGAAAAACACATATCGGTCGACCCCTAATTTGGATGGCTGTGTGTGTATTTGAGCGCTGAGAACTGATCGCGCGCTGTATATGAGAACTGAAGAAGTGGAGCATGCGTGAGAGAGCACTTCTATCAGCGCGATTCTGCCTATACCGCCTTCACTAACTTTAAGTTAATCGACAACGAATTATGACTCCCAAGAAAAACGGAACGTCTGGTCACCTTATCCCTACCCCTTCGGGTGCTGACGCCATTGTTTCAGATCACTAGTTCGTATTTTGGTAGCCTATCCATCCACTGCGACTAGATATGCGAACGCCCCTTATTCGATTGCAATCCAATGACAGGGACGCACATTTTGAAGGACAAGACAGTAGCCTATAGGATGTATTTTGAATGTCCGGTAGACCTCAAATAACATTATAGTCCCGTCTCATCTTATTAACGAAGATACTTTTCGTCATAGTTTTTATCATCAGATATTAGTTTAGCTCGTCAACGTCTCGTCTTAGTTACAGA
>NW_015506421.1:245053-247533 GCF_001515645.1 Sinocyclocheilus grahami | reverse complement strand
TGAATGTCTGAAAATGTACCTACAAGCCACTTTTGTGTTATTTTTGTGCCACCTCTGTAGTACAAATTAATTTTTCATTAATACTAATTTCATGATTGGTAACTTATTTGTCTTATTCTACTTCTTATTATATTGTTTTAAATAGACATTTTAAAAAGCTTATAAACATACATTTTTTAATTTTACAGATGAAAATGATGCCATTGCAAAGATAAAAAGAAAATGCCCCTGTAAATCACTTCACCTCATTTTAGGAAGGCAAATTTTTTGATCATTGATCAGAAGGTGCTCCTTCATTTTTTTAAATTAGGAGGACAAGCGCTCTTGATTACAAGAAGAAAAACACTGCTCTTAAACTGGGTGTGTGACAGGTATGGCTGAGGAATGGGGTTTGGCCGAGGAAACATTTTCAGTCAAAAGATTTTTTTTTTGCTTTAACCCCTGACTACTACAACAATTATTACAACTTTTGTTTAAAAGAATATTCACACAATACGCTATTTCTTCCATGTTTTAATTTTGATAATAAACCCTTTGTTTGCCAAAAAATAAAGAGTTTAACTTTTTTAAATAAAGAGTTTACTGTGGGAGTACTACACTCAACCAACACCAGGGAAGGCAGTTTTTGTCAGAGCCCTTTTTATTTTTAATTTTGACATAAATTGTAATTTTTACACCAGACATATATATCGGTTCAAAATATCGGTTATCGGTCTACTTGATCTGTAATAATCGGTATCGGTATCGGCCCTGAAAAACACATATCGGTCGACCCCTAATTTGGATGGCTGTGTGTGTATTTGAGCGCTGAGAACTGATCGCGCGCTGTATATGAGAACTGAAGAAGTGGAGCATGCGTGAGAGAGCACTTCTATCAGCGCGATTCTGCCTATACCGCCTTCACTAACTTTAAGTTAATCGACAACGAATTATGACTCCCAAGAAAAACGGAACGTCTGGTCACCTTATCCCTACCCCTTCGGGTGCTGACGCCATTGTTTCAGATCACTAGTTCGTATTTTGGTAGCCTATCCATCCACTGCGACTAGATATGCGAACGCCCCTTATTCGATTGCAATCCAATGACAGGGACGCACATTTTGAAGGACAAGACAGTAGCCTATAGGATGTATTTTGAATGTCCGGTAGACCTCAAATAACATTATAGTCCCGTCTCATCTTATTAACGAAGATACTTTTCGTCATAGTTTTTATCATCAGATATTAGTTTAGCTCGTCAACGTCTCGTCTTAGTTACAGAAAAAATGTTCATTAACGAATATTTTTTGTCATCGTCTTTGTTGACGAAATTCACACTGGTCTGTTCCCCGAATAGTGAGGTCAAAATATAAATGTAATGCAGGCTCAAAAAATCTGATTGTGATTAAACCAGAAAAATGCAAAATAAATGAACAAAAACAAGCAAAACGTCACCAGGCCCACCCATCGTTTTAATCATACGCTAGATTGAATTATATCGCATGGAATTGATCTTACTGATATAGATATTGTACCTCAAAGTGATGTTACTGGCCATTGACCTTGTATCGTGCATGCCTCCATATTACTGATATTAACTATATTTCCAAAATGAGCTGTAGAGGCCAAAATGAGTATTGTGAATGTAAGAGCCTCACCTTACATTTATAACAATCATTGTTAATGTCAAATCTATCGTATCTC
The DNA here is from genome assembly GCF_001515645.1 of Sinocyclocheilus grahami. Classification (NCBI taxonomy): domain Eukaryota; kingdom Metazoa; phylum Chordata; class Actinopteri; order Cypriniformes; family Cyprinidae; genus Sinocyclocheilus; species Sinocyclocheilus grahami. The sequence goes on along the minus strand of NW_015506421.1, from coordinate 245,850 downwards.
TTGCTCTGGCTACTGTGTATAGACCACCAGGGCCGTATACAGATTTCCTAAAAGAATATGCAGATTTCCTCTCAGACCTATTGTTTACTGTTGATAAAGCGCTAATTGTTGGAGATTTTAACATTCACGTTGATAATACAAATGATGCATTAGGACTGCGTTTACTGACCTAATACACTCTTTTGGAGTCAAGCAAAACGTCACCAGGCCCACCCATCGTTTTAATCATACGCTAGATTGAATTATATCGCATGGAATTGATCTTACTGATATAGATATTGTACCTCAAAGTGATGTTACTGGCCATTGACCTTGTATCGTGCATGCCTCCATATTACTGATATTAACTATATTTCCAAAATGAGCTGTAGAGGCCAAAATGAGTATTGTGAATGTAAGAGCCTCACCTTACATTTATAACAATCATTGTTAATGTCTGAATTGTATTTCAGGGCAGTTCATGAAGACAGATAATCAAGAGATGTGACAAACTGTACAGAAGTCAGTTCCAGATCCACCCTCCACACCAGACCTCTCTCTCATATGGATTGCTCTCTACTAGCATATTGTGTACTCTTCAGACTTCGGTGGATGCAGATATTACTCGGGGACATGAACACTTGAATATTGCAAGAACAGGGAAAGTAAGAATTACTTAAGATTTAAGAATTTAATGTTAATTGCTTAAACATAATATATATATACAGTGGGTACGGAAAGTATTCAGACCCCTTTAAATTTTTCACTCTTTGTTATATTGCAGCCATTTGCTAAAATCATTTAAGTTAATTTTTTTT
>NW_015506421.1:244536-244886 GCF_001515645.1 Sinocyclocheilus grahami | reverse complement strand
TATATATATATATATATATATATATATATATATATATACTGTTTTTGTTTAGTTTTCCAAAGCACCTAAAAGCCAATTCATACCACCATACTCCACAGTCCAAACAAAACAAAATAAGCATGTTTTTTGTGGCAGTGTGAACTGACCGTAATGCTGTGTGTTAGGTGTGAGATTCATTAAACTTGGATTGCTATAATACATCTATTCATAAGTGCACCAGTGTGAAGCACTGCAAGTCTCTGGCTGCCACCTACCGGCATAACAATGTAACCTGCAATGAAAGAAGCCCAGGCATGATATTACTTTTTTTTTTTTAAATGGGGAATTGCCCAAAAAAAAAAAAAAAAATT
>NW_015506421.1:224643-244171 GCF_001515645.1 Sinocyclocheilus grahami | reverse complement strand
CATAAGTGCACCAGTGTGAAGCACAATTCCCTGCACATTTGCTGTATATCCATAAAGTAATATCTTTGTCATAGTATTATTTCAGTGGTTAACTAACTGATTAAGACAGTCTCTGGCTGCCACCTTCTGGCATAACAATGTAACCTGCAATGAAAGAAGCCCAGGCATGATATTACTTTTTTTTTTTTAAATGGTGAATTGCCCAAAAAAAAGAAAAAAGATTTTCCATATGATTTTCAATTCATTATTTGAAGTGGGTTGGTTAAGGGTGTGATTAGTTGATGAATTGTGTGCATGGTTAATGATGGCTCTTAAATATTTAAATGCAATGTGTTGGTATTTGTGCATAATGTTTTGACCCTGGATGCTTACAGAAGCATCATCTTTTATTTATGTGCCAGAAACATCATGAGCATTCATAATTTTTGTTGGTTCATGCTGAACTGGTGTTGATAAATTTACTCTTTATATTAATAAGTCAATTCAATTGATATTGTCACTGTTTTTGTTCAAGTTGCATTGTCTGGAGATTTTTAAATTTTTTCCCGTTTCCAATTTCTGTTTGATTTATTATGAAGGGGCAAATTATAATCTATATAAAATTAAAACATTTACATATATGTAGATTTAATTTATTTACATATTGTTTTCAAATATATTTATATTTATAGAAATCTAATATATTTACATATACATAGATGTAATGTTAAGAAATATTAGAAATTAATATATGGACATATATTGCAAATTCATATATTTACATAGTCTGATATATAAATGTATTTACATATAAAGGAAATCAATATATATAAATATTTCTGATAAAAATATATTTACATATGTTTATATGTGAAAAATTTTAAAAAGTGACCAAAATCAAATATTTAAATATATTTACATATATTGTATAAAATATATTTTCTTCTATTTAAATTTAAGATATTTAAATATATGACAATGTATTTACTATTAATATATTTCAATCTATGTGACTTCTGTATGGGCTGAATACTTTCATTTATATTTCGCTGTATATCCTGTTTTTATTAATAATTTGGGTGTATTTTACTGTTCATATTTGTGCGTTTTTCAAAATAAATGAACTGAATTAATTTCGAGTCTGTATTCATCATTCACAGCTGTTGAAACTTTAAAAAATTACTTTGGGCATATGAGGACATAAATTAGGTTAAACTACTGCATGTCCGCCCATAGAAAATAAATAAATATTCAAAATTACCTATTGATTACCAGCACACAACTAGTGATCTGCGACGTTGCCACGACGTAGCTGTTACTTACTGGCAACGTCACAAAGTTACGTTGTGGCAACGTATACGCACCTTTCACTTTTCCGGTTGCCACGACGTAACTTTGGTCACCAGATTACGTTTCAGTTACGTAACAGGTATGTATTTTTGTTAGCTGGGATATAGACCTGTTGCAGTTTGAAATAAATAAAACCGTTTTTAATCATGTTGTGACAAGGGTCTTCAGCTTTTAAACATGGCTGATGACAGCACAATAAATCAACCAACCCGGTATCGCGTGATAATCGTGATCATGTAAAAAGTCCACACATTTACCATATTTTTACCATAGTAGCCTAACTGTTGCTCGACCTTGTCATGTGTAGCCAATGCACAGTAACTACAACATATTTACCATGCCGTTACCTCAGTAATCGTAGTTTTACTGTGGTATTTGTAGTTACTAAAGCATAATCACCACAACACTTACTATGGGCTTACCTCAGTAACTGTGTTTTTACTCTACCATTTGTAAAGCACAGTAACCACAATGCTTGCCATGCCTTTAATACCTTTTTGTGAAGTCATTGTAATTCAATATTTTTTTTCTGTCTTGCAGTTACATCAGATCACATACTCCAGCAGCTCTTTAAAGAAGCCATCTATTGTAAAAGTCTCTTTCTCTCCTCTCTCTCTCTCTCTCTGCTAGAATTAACAGGGAACTTCAACTCAACGCTCCCAATGCTGATCTTGAAGAAGTTGTCAAGGAGGCTGAACAAGTCCTTCAAAGGTTCAACCCTTCACAGGTAATGTTGAAGACATTTAGTTAAAACTGATTTGCTTTAATGAACGCATCCTTATATTATGTGTTAAACAAATATTTTGGTCACAGATCATTTTTAACACACTGTCTCAACATGTTTATATTTCCCTTCGTTTCAGCTGAAAGGGAAGACCAAAGGAAGGCCTGTCATGGGATTTGAATTTGACCATCTTGTGGAGAAGACCAAAAGCTGCAAAGGCAAACACTTCCAATTTTTTTTTTTTTCATATGATACTGCACAAGCATACGCGTACAAAAGTCTTTTACTCCTACTGCTGTCATTGGCCATTGCCTCAACTCCCAAGCAGATTGTGCCCATTCTAAAAGTGTTTATATCATAAAGTTTATATTGTCCATTGTATTCTTTATTAATCTTTACAAGTTGGTGCCGTCTCTTCCTGTTCCAACAGTACGTGATAACTGTCCACACCTCATAGTCTGCCTTTCTTTCTATGTTGATTTTTGAACACATCTGTCTTAGAAGCAAGAGTCTGGAAATGCTAGTTTAACTTGTCACGTGACAAATCAGATCTTCAATTAATTTGGCCAAATCAGATCACTTAAAGCTGTTCACACCAAGAACAAGAACTATAATGAGAACAATTTTAGCATCCACACCAACAGACGATACTGTTCTGTTTACTTTTATACACGCTGCAGTTACAGAATGTTGTTATCTGCTATTTGTTGTTGTCAGTGTTTTTGTTGTTCATCATGTGATGCATTCTCTTTGTTCCTTCTTGCATGATTTCTCACAGATTACTTAGTCCTTCTCCATCAGCTCTCCACAATATCAGCCTGTCCAAAAGCTTCCACATCTCTCTCTCTCTCATGTGGCACATCTGCTCTCAGTCCTTTACTGCCAACTTCCAGTCTTAGCATGTCTACTTGTATTAATTTCTCCTCTACAGTCATCACTCCCATCTCTACTATAAGCACTCCTGTATACTTATTTTACCGAGGAATTTACCAATTAATTCTTTAAAAATCCTACAATGTGATTTTCTAGATTTTTTTTTCTCATTTTGTCTCTCATAGTTGAGGTATACCTATGATGAAAATTACAGGCCTCTCTCATCTTTTTAAGTGGGAGAACTTGCACAATTGGTGGCTGACTAAATACTTTTTTGCCCCACTGTATACAGTATATATATATATATATATATATACAGTATATTTCAGTTTTTCTTTTTTAATAAATCTGCAAAAATGTCAACAATTCTGTGTTTTTCTGTCAATATGGGGTGCTGTGTGTACATTAATGAGGAAAAAAATTAACAAATGATTTTAGCAAATGGCTGCAATATAACAAAGAGTGAAAAATTTAAGGGGGTCTGAATACTTTCCGTACCCACTGTATATTCTTGCTCAAAATGGTTGACTTTTATAATTATAAAATTATAATTCCTATTAACCATTCATTTGTCTTGCATTTAGTCACAATAGAAACAAACAATGATTACAGGAGATATATTTTTAAAGGTAATAATTGTAAAATACTGAAGCATTGTTCTTAATCATTTTTACCTATTTGTTTGTTAAAGGGAAGAAAATATATTTTCAACCTGAGCCTTGAATATGTTTTGGCATCTTTTGGCACGATTTCTGTAAACAAATTCTCATTAGACTTAGACTAAATTAGAATTACAATTTTAAAGGGGTTTTCTGTTGCATTTTTTTTAGTTACCTCTATGCAAATACATTTTTATAATCAACTGCTTTTTTGTTGTTTTCATTCTTTTCATAGTGGCACAAACTGGAGAGAGAATGCTGTTCTGGGCACTATGTTTATCTGGGAAAAGTTTTACATAGCAATAAACATTGGAAAATGACTACAAAATGTGTGATTCATGATGTTTTTTGTTTGTTTGTTTTTTATTCCTATAGTTCAACTGGCATATCTAAGAATGGCAAATTTGTAGGGTCCATTTCCAAGAAACAGAGAAGTGATTAATTGTTTACCTTTAATACACTATAAATACACTGTACATGTTACAGAAGCAAAATTGAATAATAGAAAATTACTGCCTTTTTGAATAATCATCAGAGGTGGGGGGGGGGGGTTTGTAAGCAAATTAAAAAATTTTACAGTATATGCAAACGTTTGAGTTTAAATATTGTACAGCAATTAATATTAGTGTAAACAATGTAGCCTATACAATGGGAACCATTATGCCCTCGTTGGAGAAAAAAATCACTGCACTCAACAAATCTATTGCTGCATCAGGTTAACCACACGATGCAATCTGTTGCAGTTTTATATTAGCCGGGGGACAAATAAATCTTTAACAGATTCTGTCCATTCACCACAAGAACCCTGAAATGACCATATATTGACAAGTGTGATGCCTCTGCTCAACTGGGTTGCCATTGGCTTTGAAGTTCCCTTGGCACTCGCAGAACTCGCTTTTAACCCAAATTAAAAAACGCTTAATGTTGCAAAGTCCGTTTTGCTGTTATTATTTCGTCAGTAATACCTTAAGTTAACAATGCAGTGTTGCTATGTCATGAGAAATTACCTCTTCACCGAGATCGTAACCCTAACCCTAAGCATAACTTCATTAAACTATAAATACGTTCTATCGATAGAATGGCAGAAGCTTATGTAGTTTAAAATGTTTAATAATACATTTAGGGAAAATACAATCTTTTTTAACAAAGGGTCATCTAAACATTTTCATTGTGCAAACATTTATGACATATTTAGGAGGCAGGCTGAAATTTGGTATTTTACTAAGAGCACTTTTTTTAAACACCTTTATACCACCTTTCCATATATGTTTGAAAACTCTGTCCAACATTATTTAATTAACATAGCATAAGTAGTTGTCCTGCCAATTTTCTCTTTGACACTACAGGTGCATCTCAAAAGTCATGGAAAAGTTCATTTATTTCAGTAATTCAACTCAAATTGTGAAACTTGTGTATTAAATCAATTCAATGCACACAGACTGAAGTAGTTTAAGTCTTTGGTTCTTTTAATTGTTGATGATTTTGGCTCACGTTTAACAAAAACCCACCAATCCACTATCTCAACAAATTAGAATATGGTGACATGCCAATCAGCTAATCAACTCAAAACACCTGCAAAGGTTTCCTGAGCCTTCAAAATGGTCTCTCAGTTTGGTTCACTAGGCTACACAATCATGAGGAAGACTGCTGATCTGACAGTCATTGACACCCTTCACAATGTTGATCTGCGCCAGCTGTAGCTCATCAGCTCAGCTATATAACACCTGTGCTATCCGTCCTGTGTTGTCAGATCGGTTGGTATTCCCGCTGTGTTCAGTTCTCTGTTCCTGTCCTTCGTCTCATTGGATTTCGGTTCCAGGATTCGCCCCCAAGGATTGTATGTTCCCGGGATATCCACGGGTGCCCATTTGCGTCCCTGCGCTACCAAGAGTGACTATATGCTGCACATGCCTTGTTTGACTCTTGCCCTTGGTCTGGTTGGGACTTTTTCCTAATAAACTGTTATATTTCACATTCGCAATTGAATCCTCCTTTTGTACCCGTGACAGAACGATCTGACCTACCTATGGATTCAGCGAACGCCTCGGATCTACGGGACTTTTTGTCTAACAACAATGCACGCATGGATCGACAAGAGGAACAGATGTTAGCTACGGGTTGAGCTGTGCAAGCCTTGGTAGCGCAGGTGTTCGAGATCACTACCCAATTCCAACAACTGAGATCGCCCACTGCGCCGCCCTCGCCGCCAGTTCTCCCCACTCCTAGAAGCACCGAACATCAACGCGAGCCGCGTCTACCCACACCTGAAGTGTATGCTGGTGAGCCCAATCTTTGTAGAGCGTTCTTAACTAAATGCTCCATGTTCTTTTCTCTGCAACCTTTGACTTTTTCTACCGAACAGTCCAAGGTGGCTTTAGTTTTGACATTGCTGTCGGGACGGGCAGCTCTGTGGGGAACGGCGGTGTGGGAGAACCAACATCCTTGCTGCTCTTCGTTCCACAAACTTGCGGAGGAGATGAGACAGGTGTTTGATCGCGCTGTAGCGGGTCGCGAAGCGGCACGCATGTTAGCCGATCTACGGCAGGAAAACAGACCCATCTCGGATTATTCCATTGAGTTCCGGACACTGGCAACTGAGTGCAAGTGGAACGAGGAGGCGCAGTGGGACATGTTCCTGCATCGGTTGGCTGACCGGATTCAGAAGGAGATTTTTATGATGGAATTACCCACTGATCTTGATGGACTCATCGAAATAGCTCTTCGGGTAGATCCCCGTCTACATCAACGTGATCAGCGAGGACGCTGCCAGCTGGCGTCGGAACTTCCTGAGTATTCCACTACCAGTTCCTGTAATACGGTCAGTCACACCTCGGATTATGAACCCATGCAGGTGGGAAGAGCTCGGCTTTCCCGGGAGGAGAGAGACCGTCGGAGAGCAAGGGGACTGTGTTTGTATTGCGGCGCTGCAGGTCACTTCCTGGCTGACTGTCAGGTAAAACGCCAAGCCCGGCAGTAGAGCTGAGGTTACTGTCGGGTGGATTGTCCCTGGGAAAATCCTCGTCCTCAACTCTCCTCCCGGTAAGACTGCAATGGGCAGCCGGAATCCACAACTGCGAGGCCCTGCTGGATTCCGGAGCTGAAGGTAACTTTATGGACTACAACTTAGCACAACACCTTCAGATCCCCATTGCTCCTCTCACCCATATTATCTCTGTCAACACACTCAACGGACAGGCTCTTCCTAGCATCACACATACTACTGAACCTGTCACCCTCATCACCTCAGGAAATCATATTGAGAAACTCACACTTCTGCTCACTGAATCTCCGCTGGCTCCTGTCATGCTGGGCCACCCCTGGCTGGTGCATCACAATCCCAGGGTGGACTGGGGCCAGAGCTCCATCTCGGCGTGGAGTGATCAATGTTATGCTTCTTGTCTTATGTCTGTTTGTTCGTCTGTGTCTTGTTCTTTGTTGCAGAATGAGCTGGTGAGCCTGTCTAACGTTCCCAAGATGTACCTCGACCTGAAGGAAGTGTTCAGTAAGTCCCGGGCTGCTTCTCTTCCTCCACATCGTCCCTATGACTGTGCTATAGATTTAGTACCAGGTACGTCTCTGCCTAAGGGCAGGTTATACTCGCTTTCTGCTCCAGAAAGGGAGGCCATGGAGAAATACATTTCTGATTCTCTAGCAGCCGGGCTCATTCGTTCCTCCTCTTCTCCCGCGGGGGCAGGGTTTTTTTTCATAGGGAAGAAGGATGGTTCCCTGCGACCTTGCATTGATTACCAAGGGTTGAACAACATCACGGTAAAGAATACTTATCCTTTGCCATTGATGTCTTCAGCCTTTGAGCGGTTGCAGGGAGCATCCATCTTCACCAAATTGGATTTGCGTAACGCTTATCATTTGGTCCGCATAAGGGAGGGGGATGAGTGGAAAACTGCATTTAATACCCCCAGGGGGCACTTTGAATATCTTCTGCGGAGGTTCGGGCTGTCCAACTCCCCCGCGATTTTCCAAGCACTCGTTAATGACGTGCTGAGAGACATGGTCGATCAATTCATATATGTCTACCTGGACGACATATTGATATTTTGTCAGGCGGGTGCTCCAGAGGCTGCTCGAGAATGGGCTTTTTTTCAAGGCGGCCCTGATCCCACACGTCAGTTTGTGGTGGAGGTCGATGCGTCAGAGGTGGGGGTAGGTGCGGTTCTTTCCCAGCGCTCTTCCTCGGAAAACAAGATGCACCCTTGTGCATTTTTTTCTCATCCTTTGTCTTCCGCTGAATGTAATTATGACATTGGTAACAGAGAGTTGCTGGCAGTCAAGTTAGCTTTGGAGGAATGGCGTCATTGGTTGGAGGGTTCGGGGATACCCTTTATCGTCTGGACCGATCATAAGAACCTAGAGTATATTAGATCCGCTAAACGTCTTAATTCTAGGCAGGCTCGGTGGGCACTTTTTTTCGGTCGTTTTGACTTTTCTCTTTCCTACCGTCTGGGTTCCAAGAACATCAAACCCGACGCCTTATCTCGAATATTTTATTTTTCGAGCGCCCCTCTACTCCCAAGTGTATCATACCTGAGAGACTCATTGTCTCTACACTCACATGGGAGGTCGAGTCGAAGGTTTGTGTGGCCTTAGAAGGGGTAATGCCTCTGCCCGGATGCCCACCGAGTCGGTTATTTGTGCCAGAGAGATTACGGTCCGACGTTATCCGGTGGGGTCATTGTTCCAATGTGACTTGTCATCCAGGAGTGAATCGTACTAACGTTCTTGTTAAACAGCGATTCTGGTGGCGTTCCATGGCTCGTGACATCCGGGATTTTGTTTTGCCCTGCTCAGTTTGTGCTCGTGGTAAGACTTCCAATCGACCCCCGGAGAGGTTACGTCAACCGCTGTCTGTCCCTTCGAGACCCTGGTCTCACATCGCGCTCGATTTTGTCACTGCCCTCCTGCCCTCCCAGGGTAATACGGTCGTTTTGACCGTAGTGGACCGGTTTTCGAAGGCGGCTCATTTCATTCCCTTGCCCAAATTACCCTCTGCCAAGGAGACAGCGGTTACTGTCGTTGATCACGTCTTTCGCATTCATGGTCTCCCGATGGACGTGTTTGCGACAGGGGACCCCAATTTGTTTCCAAATTTTGGAGAGAGTTTTGTCATTTACTGGGGGCGAGTGTCAGTCTGTCCTCTGGCTTTCATCCTCAGAGCAACGACCAAACTGAGCGGGCCAACCAGGACCTTGAGAGAATGTTTGGTGGCACAGAATCCCTCCTCCTGGAGCCAGCAACTCTCATGGGTTGAGTACGCTCATAACTCGTTACCAGTGTCGTCAACGGGCCTCTCATCATTTGAGTGTAGTTTAGGTTACCAGCCACCCATTTTTCCTGACCTGGAATCCGAGGTCCCCTCTGCTCACTCCTTCGTCCAGAGGTGCCATCACACTAGGAGAAGAGCCCGTGAGACTCTCCTCTGGGTGGGAGCGCGCACGAAGGCTCAGGCCGATCGCCACCGGTCGAAGCCTCCCGTCTACGTCGTTGGTCAAAAAGTGTGGCTTTCTTCCAAGAATATTCCTCTCCGGCCCGTTTGTAATAAACTAGCCCCAAAATGTATTGGCCCATTTACTGTCACTAAGATTCTTAGCCCAGTGGCAGTCCGCCTCAAACTTCCTCCGGCATACCGGAGAATTCATTCCATCTTTCATGTCTCTAAATTGAAGCCCGTTTTTCATTCACCCATTAATCCGCCAGCCCCCCCCCCCTAAAACCCCCCCCCCCGGTTTCCCCCCCCCCCCCCCTCGTAGATGGGGAACCAACTTATTCGGTCAACCATATTCTGGACTCGAGACGGAGGGGACGCGGATTTCAGTAATTGGTGGACTGGGAAGGTTACGGTCCAGAGGAGAGAAGTTGGGTTCCTGCCAGGGACATTCTGGATCACTCCCTTATTGATGATTACAATCAACGAGTAAGTTCGCCTGGGAGCGCCAGGGGCACTCCTAGGGGGAGGGGTACTGTCACGGTTCATGGGTTCACTGACTCATTTTCGCTCTGTGTGTATGTGTGTGTGAGTGGGTGTGTCGGTGATTGCTGCTGACTGTTGATCTGCGCCAGCTGTAGCTCATCAGCTCAGCTATATAACACCTGTGCTATCCGTCCTGTGTTGTCAGATTGTTTGGTGTTCCCGCTGTGTTCAGTTCTCTGTTCCTGTCCTTCGTCTCATTGGATTTCGGTTCCAGGATTCGCCCCCAAGGATCGTATGTTCCCGGGATTTCCACGGGTGCCCATTTGCATCCCTGTGCTACCAAGAGTACAAGAGTATAGGACTATATCCTGCACATGCCTTGTTTGACTCTTGCCTTTGGTCTGGTTGGGACTTTTTCCTAATAAACTGTCATATTTCACATTCGCAATTGAATCCTCTTTTTGTACCCGTGACATCCACAGTCTGTGATGATTTGGGGTGCAATGTCATCTGCTGGTGTTGGTCCATTGTGTTTTTTGAAAACCAACGTCACTGCACCCGTTTACCAAGAAATTTTGGAGCACTTCATGCTTCCTTCTGCTGACCAGCTTTTTGAAGATGCTGATTTCATTTTCCAGCAGGATTTGGCACCTGCCCACACTGCCAAAAGCACCAAAAGTTGGTTAAATGACCATGGTGTTGGTGTGCTTGACTGGCCAGCAAACTCACCAGACCTGGGGTATTGTCAAGAGGAAAATGAGAAACAAGAGACCAAAAAATGCAGATGAGCTGAAGGCCACTGTCAAAGAAACCTGGGCTTCCAACCACCTCAGCAATGCCACAAACAGATCACCTCCATGCCACGCCGAATTGAGGCAGTAATTAAAGCAAAAGGAGCCCTTACCAAGTATTGAGTGCATGTACAGTAAATGAACATGCTTTCCAGAAGGCCAACAATTCACTAAAAATGTTTTTTTTATTGGTCTTATGAAGTATTCTAATTTGTTGAGATAGTGAATTGGTGGGTTTTTGTTAAATGTGAGACAAAATCCTCCCAATTAAAAGAACCAAAGACTTAAACTACTTCAGTCTGTGTGCATTGAAATTATTTAATACACGAGTTTAACAATTTGAATTGAATTACTGAAATAAATGAACTTTTCCACGACATTCTAATTTATTGAGATGCACCTGTATAATCAGACTTTGATTTACAGCCATTTGAAATGTTAAATTCTTTTGCTCTTCCAGGGGCCTCTACCGGGCCCCTGGGGATGGAAGGGCAGTAAAACATACACAGATCTATTCCAAACAACCAATGTGCCTTTCAACCTAAATTAGAATTCAGATACTAAAATGGAGTCAGATTGAGTTAAACCTAAATTGAATAACTCTGCACGCTGAAAAGACCGAACACGCAAGAGACCTTCATCCGCCACTGGGTACCTTCCTTGGGCCAGGTTGCGCGGACCTTACACTATACACATCATTACACACTACAGCAAAACAATTGAAAACACAATGCTCAATTTGCGAGAAGGTTCTTTGTTTCATAACTGCCAATGCATATTTTTAGAAACTTTACAGTAATGGATGTTCTTAGATCTCTGCAGAGGATTAGGCATATAGATTTGTGAGTTTCCATGAATCCATCCTTGGAAAGCCTCCACTGGGATGTCAACACAGGTCAGCTCCAGAGGATTGGCTTTTGTGTTTTAGCATTTGAGAAAAACTGTAATATGACCAAATGTTCATGTCTTAATTAAAACACTCATGGGCATTATGTGTATTGTTTACTAAATTAAATGGTGCATTTACCAAACACTATCCCTAATACAGAATATTCACCATACTTTATTATCCAACACCATGTGCGATACTTTACTGGAGGATACAGCATAAAGACAGCTAAAGTAGTGTATTAAGACAAATGATATTCAAGAGAAATAAAAATGGGTTATGTTAAAACCATGTTATTTTAATCAGAGGAAGCCCCCCCAAATGCATGCATGGTGAAATGTCTTGAGCACCAAAGAATCACGTCCAGTTTCCTTATCATCATCAGAGCTCTCCTGGTTTCTTCCTCTTCTTGCTTATCCATGTCCCTATCATAATCTTCTGCCATGTCATACAACATTTGCAGTTGTTATGCAGCACCCTACAGCACAACTGATGAACAAAAGACATGTGACCAATTCAAATCAAATCACTTTATTGTCATGAACATACCATGAACGCAAGTGTACAGGTGGTGAAAGTCTTGGGTGCAAGCTGCAGCATGACAGTATGGATGACAAATGAATGAATAAATATGAAATACAAATACTGAATATATATGCAACACATATATAAGGGACTCAGTACAGGTAGAGAACAGTATATGGTAAATATTATGCTACACAGCTCATGAAATAAAAACAATAATCACAGTACACATATACCTTTGTAGTGCAGCACGGTATGAATTAGTGCAAACAGAATGTCATGGTGCAGAATAATAGCGAGTCCAGTCAACGTAACTGATAGAGTGCAGTGCATATGAGGTTGGTGGGGTGTACTGTGTGTTGTGATGTTCTTACATTAATGCACCACTAGATGGCACTCCAGCCTCTTGAGTTAGATTTAGATTGGGAGTAAGGGTGAAGAGTAAGAAAGAATGCTGAGCATGTTATCCTGCTTGTTCATGGTAGTTATTAAAGTTTACTAAGAGGAATACACAATTTTGTGCTTCTTGTCTACATGAAGACATAACAATATTGGCGACGAGGAAGTTTTTTACAAGATTTCCTGAGGATGGCATCAGTAAGTGCTCCATTTCCCAGTCCTTTTTTGCCTTGTCCCGGTGAGCCTGCTATACCACTAGTAACATGGCTGAAGATGTTTAAGAACTACATGCTAGTCATCAATGCTACTGGAGATTCCTGGCCAGAAGCCAGAAAACGGGCTTTGCTCCTTCACTGCCTCGGAACTGAAGGTCAGAGACTGTTTTATACATTGCCCAATACCGGTGACGATCTGACAGATGCTATTAAAGCTTTGGAAGAGCACTTCATTCCAAAAAGAAATGTGGTCATGGAAAGACATGCCTTCAGGAAACAGATGAAACGGTAGTGCAATATATTGCTGCATTGAGAGATTTGGTGACTACTTGTGAATTTGCTAACAATCTTGACAATATGCTGCGTGACCAGCTTGTAGAAAACATTGCTAACCCTCGCATTCGTGAAAGATTATTAGTGGAATCTAAATTGACACTGGAGATTGCAATTACAATTGCCACACAGCTAGAGGCCGCCGATGCTCAGGCAAAATCAATGGCTACAAGCAACCCTGCTCCAGTACAAGCCGTACATGCCACTCCTGCTTCTGGACGACAGCGTCCTAGGGCCAAATTCAAAGCACGTACCTCATCAAAAACCTCTGTTTCTGCTCCGTCAGCTCGGACATGCTTTCGCTGTGGCTCTGCTGGACATCTTGCAAACGCACCGAACTGCCCCGCTGTATCTGCTAAATGTAAGAATTGCAATAAGACTGGACATTTTGCACGAGTCTGCCGTTTTGCTCATACTCATTAAGTGCACTCAGTTGAATTACCAGAGGTTTGCATTCTCTATCTACCTGGAGCAACTGACCGTTTGATGTGTGATGTGATCATAAATGCCACACCTGCTGCCATCCCTGTGTCTCTGCAACTCACAGTGGACTCTGGTTCATCAGTGTCCATCCTGCCAAAACAATTGTATGAGCAGCATTTTCACACCGTGCCGTTACATGCTCCTACTGCCCGTTTAGTTACTTACTTACAAGAGCCAATTTCAGTACTAGGATGTTTACCTGCAACGGTATCTAAATATGGCCTTACCTGTCATGCACACTTCTTTATCGTCGACAATGGCACAGCTTTGCTAGGCATGGACCTGATTAAAGGACTCCAGCTTCGATTTGATGGACACAATGTGCTGCCGCCGCCACAATCCGCTTCAGTCTGTGCCCTCTCCACTCCTCCATCACAGCGTGCTGCATTGGGCTGTGTGAAAATTTTTACACACAAGGTTAACATTTCTGACTCTGTATCTCCTGTCAGACACAAATTGCGTCGCTTACCTTTCTCTGTGAGAGATGCTGTTTCCGCAGAACTGGAATGACTCTTGCATGCAGGTGTAATTGAAAGGATTGACTCCTCTCCATGGGTTTCTCCGATTGTTGTGGTCCAAAAGAAAACGGGGGGGATCTGCATGTGTGTGGATCTGCGAGGGCCCAACAAGGCAGTCATAGTAGATAGTTACCCATTGCCACACATGGAGGAGATGATGACATTACTGCAAGGTGCAACTGTATTTTCAACTATGGACTTGGAAAGTGCATACCATCAGGTACCTCTTCATGAAGATAGCCGGGACCTCACTGCTTTCATTACACACGAAGGCCTCTTCAGGTTCTGCAGGGTACCTTATGGTTTGGCATCTGCTCCATCTGCATTCCAAAAGATGATGGTTGTCATTCTGAAAGGACTCCAGAATGTTGCAAATTATCTGGACGACATCATTGTGTGGGGACGCTCACTACAAGAGCATGATGAAGCGCTAGAGAATGTGCTACAATGTCTCAAAGATGCTGGATTGGTGCTGAATGAGTCTAAATGTCAATTCAGAAAGCAGAGCTTGAAGTTTTTAGGACACATGGTGACGTCACAGGGTATTCAGCTGGATCAGGAACATCTCTCGGCAATAATCGATGCACCTGCACCATCGGATGCTGTTCAGTTGCATTCTCTATTAGGTCTTCTCTCATGGTACAACAAATTTATTCCCAATTTCACTTCCGTAGTGATGCCTCTGCGTACATGCCTGAGAGATGAGAGTGGATTTCGCTGGTCTGATGAAGCTCAACAAAGCTTAGCTGATGTAAAAAAGCTACTGGTACACAGTCCTGTTCTTGCACTATTTGACCCGGGGCTGCCAGTGTTCATTTCTACTGACGCGTCTGCTTATGGACTAGGCGCTGTCTTTGCACAAATATGCACTGATGGTCAGGAACGTACGGTCGCTTTCGCATCCAGAACACTCACCTCAGCTGAACAGAAATATTCCACCGTTGAAAAGGAGGCGCTGGCATGTGTTTGGGCAGTGGAAAGGTGGAGGACTTACTTGTGGGGCCGCAGATTTACTCTGCGGACTGACCATCAAGCCTTAACGACGCTGCTGACCACAAAAGGGACTGATAGAGCTGGTATGCGCATAGCCCGGTGGGCTGCTCGGTTGCTCTGTTTCAACTATACGGTTGAGTACCGTGCTGGATCTGAAAACCACACTGCAGATTGTCTGTCCTGCTTGCCCCTGCCTCTTACTTTGGATGCTGAGTCGGATACAGAGCCTGAGTTTGTTGCTTTACTGTCCACTGGTCCGACTGCCATATCACAGGATGAGTTTGCTGCTGCCTCTGCTCGCTGTTCTGAACTCTCTGCCCTGCGCACACAAATTGCGAGTGGATGGCCTCCATTTTCTGCTGCTTTGGATCCTGTTCTTCGCCCGTACTACAAACTCAGACATGAGTTCAGTGTGCAAGCTGATTTTGTGTTTAGAGGGTCTCGATTGGTGGTACCTGGGGAACTGTGTGAGTCATTGGTCCGCATTGCACATGAGGGCCATCAGGGGATTGTAAGAACAATTTCACAACCTGTGTGAAATGTATTGGTGGCCCAAAATGGACACACTTGTGGCAGAGAAAATTACTGCCTGTCAGTTATGCCTTTCTCTGGATAAAACTGCGAAAGCCTCTGCTGTTCCACTCCAGCCTGTTCCTTTACCTTCTGCACCTTGGGAAAAACTGGCGATAGACATTGTGGGCCCTTTCGAGACTGCTGTCTGGGACTGTCGATATGCTCTGACACTCACTGACTATTATAGTAAATGGCCCGAGGTAGCCTTTACTGCGTCTGTTGCAACAAAACAGGTGACTGCATTTCTTACCTCTGTCTTCAGTAGACACGGCAACCCGACCACTTTGGTCAGTGATAATGGGCCTCAGTTCACTTCCCCAGAGTTCGTGCGTTCCTGAAAGAGAGAGACATTAAGCACATTCGCACATCAGTGTATCATCCTGCTGCAAATGGAGCTATTGAACGCTTCCACAGAGTTCTTAAGAGTACAATTCAATCAGCAATCCTACAATCAGCACCATGGAAAACAACAATGACTGACTTCCTGCAGATCTATCGCGCTACACCTCATGCTGTGACAGGCGTTTCCCCCTTCGAATTACTTCATGGAAGGAAAATGCGTACCCGCCTCAATGTCCTGAAACCCTCACCTTCTGGTCATGAGCCTAAACAACTGCAGAAGCGTGTTTCATCACGTCAGGATGTCATGAAATCTCGCTTTGACCACAAGCATCGTGTGCGTCACTTTTCTTTTCAAAAAGGGGATAAATTGCACGTTAAAAAGTCAGCACATGTACCAAAAGGCCATCCAAAATTCACTCCTCCAGTTAAGGTTAGGAAAAAAGTTGGCCCTTACACCTACCTCTTGGATGATGGAAAGAAGTGGCATGCATCGTGTCTCGCACCCGTGCCGACTAATGCGGTGGATAATGGACTGACCACCAATGCTGAAAACTTGATTCCCTCTCATGTTCCATTGTCTGGAAATGTAGTGTCTTCTGATGCTTGTCCACGAGAGAAACGTCAAAGACGTGAGCCAGATTGGCTAAAGGACTATGTCTATTAGTCACCAAAAAAAAAAAACCTGACATGGACTTTTGCAACATACATTACATACACTCACATGAAAATTCAAGTACTGAATGGTATTAGAGTAGTTTGGTTCATGTGGCTTATTGTTTTAAATGCTCCATTGCATTCAGTTAATGTGTTTCTTAGTGTATAATTCATATACATGTGAAATCGTTGATACATTACAGATCTGATGTTCTTTATTGCCGTTTCATGCCAATTGTTAGTTACAGAAATAATTCATTTAACTAAGAGGGGAATATGTGATGTCCTTACATTAATGCACCACTAGATGGCACTCCAGCCTCTTGAGTTAGATTTAGATTGGGAGTAAGGGTGAAGAGTAAGAAAGAATGCTGAGTATGTTATCCTGCTTGTTCATGGTAGTTATTAAAGTTTACTAAGAGGAATACACAATTTTGTGCTTCTTGTCTACATGAAGACATAACGTGGTGTTACTGGTACGAGTGCAGTTCAGTCTGATTACCTGTGGAAAGAACTTGTCTCGCTGTCTGCTAGTGCAGGTTCTGCGATAACACCTGCCTGATGGTTACGGTGAGAGCAGTCCATGGCTCGGGTGGCTGGAGTCTCTGATGGTCCTCCTCACACACCACCTGGTGTAGATGTCCTGGAGAGACAAAACATGTATTTAGGGTGTGGTAAATCAGTAAACAATATATAGTATTTTTATTTCTAATTGTTGCTCTGGACTTACCATTGATTCTTGTTGGAGGTATGGGCCAAAGGAATCCCTCCACAACTATCTTGCAGTTGTTCAGTTGTGAAATTTACTTTTATGGGCCGTAACATCTGAGCTGTCACAGTAGAGCTATTTGTGAATGCAGTCTTCACAGCACATAACTGATGGGTTCAGGCAGCAGTGCAGTACTTGGTGGCCATTGAATTGATATATTCATCAACTGGCTTCATCTTTCTTCAAACAAACAGACAAGACAATGTCAACATTAACTCCAGAGAAATGGTGTTGGTGAATACAGGTGCAGGTGTAAGTACTCACCATATTCAGTCATTTTCTGCCCAAATCCCAGAGATGATGCACAGCTGATTTGCTCATTCTAGGAGCTATAAAAAGATGTATATGCGAAAAATGATTTGACTTGAAGAGTCTTTTGAGAGATCAACATCAATGCTGTACCACACACAACTGCATTGAATACAGAAATACCAATGGAAATGTGCAACTTTTCAGCTATCTGTCTTTTCTGTTTGTGAACAAGACCACGTTCATTTCTCATTCATCAGGACTGGCTTGCTGTGACCGATTTTCTTTGCGTTTTTGGTCTTCAGCTGTAAAACAAGAACATTTTTATTGACCCCATGTTTAATTATTATTGTTGCTTAAACATATAAATGAAGCAGTTATAATTATATACTTCAAGCTCAAGTTCCCTGGCTCTCGCAGGCTCCTGAGTTCATCTGTATACATCAGATTCTGAGTCTGAGAAAAGGCCATTTGCAAACTCTCAGTTTCTACCTTACAACAGAGCATAAAAGAATGTGTAAGTGAGGGAGGGAGTAAAGGTTTTATGACACAGAGGAACAATATCGTTGGAATCTCTTTCAGAACAATTTTTTTTTTCCAGCTGATGAACAATAAAAACATTGACAGCCAATCAGAATCCACCAGACTTTAAAGAGCTTGAGCATTTTATGGTAGACAACATAACCACAGCGCATGCTAATAATAAACAGAACAGTATCGTCTGTTGGTGTGGATGCTAAAATAGTTCTCATTATAGTTCTTGTTCTTGGTGTGAACAGCTTTAAGTGATCTGATTTGGCCAAATTAATTGAAGATCTGATTTGTCACGTGACAAGTTAAACTAGCATTTCCAGACTCATGCTTCTAAGACAGATTTGTTCAATAAAAATCAACATGGAAAGAAAGGCAGACTATGTGGTGGGGGAACAGGAAGAGACTGAACCAATTTGTAAAGATTAATAAAGAATACAATGGACTTAATATAAACTTTATGATATAAACACTCTTACAATGGGCACAATCAGCTTGGGAGTTGAGGCAATGGCCAATGACAGCAGTAGGAGTAAAAGACGTAGAATTTTGTACGAGTATGCTTGCGCAGTATCATATGAATTTGCAGACTTGGTCAATTGTATGAATTATTGCTACTTCTACATGACACTTTTCTGGGGGTTCTTCCTGAGGGAGCCATGGGGTATGTAAACCAAAGTTTAAGCAACATCAAATGCTGTGCAAAATGTCTCTGTAGTAAAGTTCAGTCAAAGTGCTCAGATCGACACAGATGTACCATTGGAAGTGTTTGCTTTTGCAGCTTTTGGTCTTCTCCATAAACGCACCAGATGGTCAAATTCAAATCCCATGACAGGCCTTCCTTTGGTCTTCCCTTTCAGCTGAAATGAAGGGAAATATAAACATGTTGAGACAGTGTGCTAAAAATGATCTGTGACCAAAATATTTGATTAACACATAATATAAGGATGCGTGTTAACACTTTACTTGAAGGGGTGTGCATAAGACTGTCATGACACCTTCATAATTATGACATGACACATGTCATGAATATGAAGGTTTTATGCATGTTTATGACAACTGTCATTAAGTGTCATTCACTCAGTTGTCATTTTTAATGCAAATATGACATTATTTGACCTAACCCTACCCCTACCCTTACCCCTAACCATAGCCCATAACAAAGACATCTCAAACAATGTCATCTTTGCATTAAAAATTACATAACTGAGCGAATGACACTTAATGACAGTTGTCATAAACATGCATAAAAAACCTTCATATTCATGACATGTGTCATGTCATGATTATGTAGGTGTCATGTCATGATTATGAAGGTGTCATGTCAGTCTTATGCACACCCCTTCAAGTAAAGTGTAACCGGATGCGTTCATTAAAGCAAATCAGTTTTTACTTTTACAAGGGATGGCTTCTTTAAAGAGCTGATGTGATCTGAAGTAACTGCAAGACAGAAAAAAAATATTGAATTACAATGACTTAAAAAAAAATACCACAGTAAAACTACGATTACTGAGGTATCGTTAAGCCCATAGTGTGTTGTGGTTATTATGCTTTAGTAACTACAGATACAACAGTAAAGCTATGATTACTGAGGTAACGTTAAGCCCAGAGTAAGTGTTGTGGTTATTATGCTTTAGTAACTACAGATACAACAGTAAAGCTATGATTACTGAGGTAACGTTAAGCCCAGAGTAAGTGTTGTGGTTATTATGCTTTAGTAACTACAAATACCACAGTAAAACTACGATTACTG
>NW_015506421.1:214477-224296 GCF_001515645.1 Sinocyclocheilus grahami | reverse complement strand
GTTGGTGTGGATGCTAAAATAGTTCTCATTATAGTTCTTGTTCTTGGTGTGAACAGCTTTAAGTGATCTGATTTGGCCAAATTAATTGAAGATCTGATTTGTCACGTGACAAGTTAAACTAGCATTTCCAGACTCATGCTTCTAAGACAGATTTGTTCAATAAAAATCAACATGGAAAGAAAGGCAGACTATGTGGTGGGGGAACAGGAAGAGACTGAACCAATTTGTAAAGATTAATAAAGAATACAATGGACTTAATATAAACTTTATGATATAAACACTCTTACAATGGGCACAATCAGCTTGGGAGTTGAGGCAATGGCCAATGACAGCAGTAGGAGTAAAAGACGTAGAATTTTGTACGAGTATGCTTGCGCAGTATCATATGAATTTGCAGACTTGGTCAATTGTATGAATTATTGCTACTTCTACATGACACTTTTCTGGGGGTTCTTCCTGAGGGAGCCATGGGGTATGTAAACCAAAGTTTAAGCAACATCAAATGCTGTGCACTGTAGTAAAGTAGTAAAGTTCAGTCAAAGTGCTCAGATCGACACAGATGTACCATTGGAAGTGTTTGCTTTTGCAGCTTCTCCATAAACCCATAAACGCACCAGATGGTCAAATTCAAATCCCATGACAGGCCTTCCTTTGGTCTTCCCTTTCAGCTGAAATGAAGGGAAATATAAACATGTTGAGACAGTGTGCTAAAAATGATCTGTGACCAAAATATTTGATTAACACATAATATAAGGATGCGTGTTAACACTTTACTTGAAGGGGTGTGCATAAGACTGTCATGACACCTTCATAATTATGACATGACACATGTCATGAATATGAAGGTTTTATGCATGTTTATGACAACTGTCATTAAGTGTCATTCACTCAGTTGTCATTTTTAATGCAAATATGACATTATTTGACCTAACCCTACCCCTACCCTTACCCCTAACCATAGCCCATAACAAAGACATCTCAAACAATGTCATCTTTGCATTAAAAATTACATAACTGAGCGAATGACACTTAATGACAGTTGTCATAAACATGCATAAAAAACCTTCATATTCATGACATGTATCATGTCATGATTATGAAGGTGTCATGTCAGTCTTATGCACACCCCTTCAAGTAAAGTGTAACCGGATGCGTTCATTAAAGCAAATCAGTTTTTACTTTTACAAGGGATGGCTTCTTTAAAGAGCTGATGTGATCTGAAGTAACTGCAAGACAGAAAAAAAATATTGAATTACAATGACTTAAAAAAAAATACCACAGTAAAACTACGATTACTGAGGTATCGTTAAGCCCATAGTGTGTTGTGGTTATTATGCTTTAGTAACTACAAATACCACAGTAAAACTACGATTACTGAGGTAACGTTAAGCCCATAGTAAGTGTTGTGGTTATTATGCTTTAGTAACTACAAATACCACAGTAAAACTACGGTTACGGTGGGAGAAGCATGGTAAATATGTTCCTAATAAACTGTTATATGTGTCCTAATATGTGCATTGGCTACACATGACAAGGTCGAGCAACAGTTAGGCTACTATGGTAAAAATATGGTAAATGTGTGGATTTTTTACATGATCACGATTATCACGCGATACCGGATTGGTTGATTTATTGTGCTGTCATCAACCATGCCTAAAAGCTGAAGACCCTTATCACAACATGATTAAAAACGGTTTTATTTATTTATTTATTTATTTCAAACTGCAACAGGTCTATATACAGTAGAAGTTAGCTTAGGCTAATGTCAATGGTAGGCTATCGTTAGCAACTGTGCTAACTGAGCAGACCACTGTTCCATAATTTGAACGCATACGCTGCCATTTTAATACATGTAACGTGATGCAGAAACACTGAAATAATTAAAATAATACCGTTAACCATGAGATCTCATTACAAAAAGAGATTGTTGCCCTTACCTGTTTGAAGGTGTATGCGCATCAGGTGAACTGGGCAAACGGAGCCTCACTGGTGACGTCACTGCCGCTGAAGATGACGCGTGGTATTTGTACGCATCTGCTCTCCACCGAAGTTAATATATACAGTAGAAGTTAGCTTAGGCTAATGTCAATGGTAGGCTAGCAGCTGTGCTAACTGAGCAGCCCACTGTTCCATAATTTGAACGCATGCACTGCCATTTTAACACATGACCCCATGTAACGTGATGCAGAAACACTGAAATAATTAAAATAATACCGTTAACCATGAGATCTCATTACAAAAAGAGATTGTTGCCCTTACCTGTTTGAAGGTGTATGCGCATCAGGTGAACTGGGCAAACGGAGCCTCACTGGTGACGTCACTGCCGCTGAAGATGACGCGTGGTATTTGTACGCATCTGCTCTCCACCGAAGTTAATGTGAAGGATTGGCGTATCATATGCACGCAAAATTGGCATTTGGTGTATGCATTACACGCAATTAGAAAGTGTAAAGTCCTGTTATTTATAAGCAGACTGATGGGAACGGGTTGCTTATTTGCAATGCTGATTGAGCCTTTTCAGTGTGTCACAAGTTTTATTCACAGCAAGTCATGTCAGAGCTTCAGAGCACAGCCTGCATAGTTTTTGGCTTCCACGAGCAATAATGCTGTGTTAGTGCTTCTAAGCACAAAAAGTCATGTCAGAGCTTCAGTGAACAGCCTGCTTAGTTTTTGGCTTCTATGAGCAATAATGCTGTATTAGTGCTTCTAAGTAAATGAACAGAAAGCAAGCTCACAAGCAAAAACTTCTTTCCAGTGAGAGAAAGTTGGTTCATGCAATGTTAAGAGCAGAGCTTGGCCACATGAAGGATGTTTCTTATGAAATGACATCTTATTTACAATGCAGAAAGAGACATTTCAGTGTGTTACAAGTTCAATGCAAAGCAAGTCATGTCAGAGCTTCAGTGCACAGACTGCTTAGTTTAAGTCTTCTATGAGCACCAATGCTGTGTTAGTGCTAATAAGCAAATTAAGAGAATGCAAGCCCACATGTGCTGAAAAGCTTCTTTCGCAGTTAGAGAAAGTTGCTTTATGCAATGTTAAGAGCAGAGCTTGCCCACTTGAAGGATGTTTCTTATGAAATGAAATCTTATTTACAATGCAGAAAGATACTTTTCAGTGTGTTACAAGTTCTATGCATAGCACGTCATGTTAGAGCTTCAATACACAGCCTACTTAGTTTAGGGCTTCTATGAGAACTAATACAGCGTTAGCGCTTCTGAGCCAATGATGAGAAAGCAAGCCCACATATGCTGCACAGCTATTTTCACAGTGAGACAAAGTAGGTTCATTTGATGTAAAGCGCAAAAGCTTGCCCACACAAAGGATATTTATTTTTTATGAAATTATATCTTATTTACAATGCAGAAAGAGACATTTCAGTGTGTTACAAGTTCAATGCAAAGCAAGTCATGTCAGAGCTTCAGTGCACAGACTGCTTAGTTTAAGGCTTCTATGAGCACCAATGCTGTGTTAGTTCTTACAAGCAAATGAAGAGAAAGCAAGCCCACATGTGCTGAAAAGCTTCTTTCCCAGTTAGAGAAAAGTTGTTTAGGCAATGTTACGAGCAGAGCTTGCCCACATGAAGGATGTTTCTTACTTATGAAATGAAATCTTATTTGCAATGCAGAAAGAGCTTTGTCAGTGTGTTACAAGTTCTAAGCACAGCACGTCATGTTAGCGCTTCAATACACAGCTAACTTTGGTTAGGTTCTTCTATGAGCACCAATACTGTGCTAGTGCTTCTAAGTAAATGAAGAGAAAGCAAGCCCACATGTGCTGCAATGCAGATTGAGCCTTTTCGGTGCGTAACAAGTTTTATGCAGAGCAAGCCATGTCAGAGCTTCAGAGCACAGCCTGCATAGTTTTTGGCTTCTATGAGCAATAATGCTGTGTTAGTGCTTCTAAGCACAGAGAGTCAAGTCAGAGCTTCAGTGAACAGCCTGCTTAGTTCAGGGCTTCTATGAGCACCAATGCTGTGTTAGTGCTCCTGATTAAATGAAGAGCAATCAAGCCCACATGTGCTGCAAAGCTTCTTTCCCAGTCAGAGAAAGTTTGTTTTATGCAATGTTAAGGGCAAAGCTTGCCCACATAAAGGATGTTTCTTACTAATGAAATACTATCTGGATGTTTCTTACTAATGAAATACTATCTTATTAGCAATGCAGAAAGAGCTTTTTCAGTGTGTTACAAGTTCTATGCAGAAGTTCTAATGAAGTGTTAGTGCTTCTAAATAAATGAAGAGAAAGCAAGCCCACATGTGCTGCAAAACTTCTTTCCCTGTGAGAGAAAGTTTGTTTATGCAATGTTAAGAACAGAGCTTGCCCACATGAAGGATATTTCTTATGAAATGAAATCTTATTTGCAATGCAGAAAGTGCTTTTTCAGTGTGTTACAAGTTCTATGCTCAGCACGTAATGTTAAAACTTCAATACACAGCCTACTTAGTTTAGGGCTTCCATGAGCACTAATGCGGTGTTAGTGCTTCTGAGCAAATGATGAGAATGCAAGCTCACATACGCTGCAAAGCTTTCTTCAAAGTGAGAGAAAGTAGTTTCATGCTGTTAAGAGCAAAGCTTGCCCACACAAATGATGTTTCATATTTATGAAGTTATATCTTATTTCCTATGAAGAAAGAGCTTTTTCAGTGTGTCACAAGTTATATGCACAGCACGTCATGTTAGAACTTCCGTATACAGCCTACCTAGTTTAGGGCTTCTATTTAACCCCAATGATGTGTTAGTGCTTCTAAGCAACACAAAGTATGCATATGCAATTTATCTTTAATACAAAGCGTGCATATGCTGCAAAACGTATTTTTCACTGAGAGTGAATTTATGCATGCATTGTAAGAAGTACAACTTGCAATTTGTAAAAATGTTTCATTCAACTATTTTTGGCATTGCATTTGCATGGTTCTAATATGTTAGAGCTATATTGCATATCTAGAACATGTAAGATCGTCCATGCACAGAGAGAGAATGTTAGTGTTTCTTAGAAATACAGGACATGCATATGTAATATAGCTTTAATACAAAGCGTGCATATGCTGTAAAACTTCTTTTAGTGCCAGAGTTAGTTCCAGCATGCAATGTTAGAAGCACAGCTTGCACTTTCTAAAAATGTTTCATTCAACTCTTTTTGGCATTGCTTTTGCATGGTTCTAATATGTTAGCGCTATATTGCATATCTAGAACATGTAAGATCGTCCATGCATAGAAAGAGAATGTTAGTGTTTCTTAGCAATACAGGGCATGCATATGCAATATAGCCTTAATACGAAGCGTGCTTATGCTGCAAAACTTCTTTTTCACTGAGAGTGAATTTATGCATGCATTGTTTGAAGTACAACTTGCACTTTGTTAAAATGTTTCATGGAACTCTTTTTTGCATTGCATATGCATGGTTCTAATATGTTAGCGCTATATTGCATATCTAGAACATGTAAGATCGTCCATGCATAGAAAGAGAATGTTAGTGTTTCTTAGCAATACAGGGCATGCATATGCAATATAGCCTTAATACGAAGCGTGCTTATGCTGCAAAACTTCTTTTTCACTGAGAGTGAATTTATGCATGCATTGTTTGAAGTACAACTTGCACTTTGTTAAAATGTTTCATGGAACTCTTTTTTGCATTGCATATGCATGGTTCTAATATTTAAGAGCTTTTATGCGTAACGATGTTCTTGTATTCCAAGAACAGAAAGAGAATGTTAGTGTTTCTGAGCAATTCAAAGCATGCATATGCCGTATAGCTTTAATACAAAGAGTGCATATGCTGTAAAACTTCTTTTAGTGCCAGAGTTAGTTTGAGCATGCAATGTCAGATGTACAGCTTGCACCGTAAATATGTTTCATGCAACCCTTTTATGCATTGCATATGCAAGGTTCTAATATTTTAGAGCTTCCATGCACAGAGAGAGAATGTTAGTGTTTCTTAGCAATACAAATCATGCCAATGCAGTATAGCTTTAATACAAAGCGTTCATATGCTGTAAAACTTCTTTTAGAGCCAGAGTTAGTTCATGCATGCAATGTTAGAACAACTTGCACTTTGTAAAAAAGTTTCATGCAATACTTTTTGGCATTGCATATGCATGGTTCTAATATTTTAGAGCTTTTATGCATACCTAGTACATATAAGATCTTCCATACACAGAAAGAGAATATGAGTGTTTCTTAGCAATACAGGGCATGTATATGCAATATAGCCTTAATACGAAGCGTGCATATGCTGCAAACCTTCTTTTCCACTGAGAGTGAATTTATGCATGCATTGTTAGAAGTACAACTTGCACATTTCGTAAAAATGTTTCATGGAACTCTTTTTGGCATGGCATATGCATGGTTCTAATTTTTTAGAGCTTTTACGCGTAACTAAAAAATGTAAAATCTTCCAAGAACAGAAAGAGAATGTTACTGTTTCTCAGCAATACAGAGCATGCATATGCAATTTATCTTTAATACAAAGCGTGAATATGCTGTAAAACTTCTTTTAGAGCCAGAGTTAGTTCGAGCATGCAAAGTTAGAAGTACAACTTGCACTTTGTAAAAATGTTTTATGCAACTCTTTTTTGCATTGCATATGCATGGTTCTAATATTTTAGAGCTTTTACGCGTGACTAGAAAATGTAAAATCTTCCAAGAACAGAAAGAGAATGTTACTGTTTCTCAGCAATACAGAGCATGCATATGCAATTTATCTTTAATACAAAGCGTGAATATGCTGTAAAACTTCTTTTAGAGCCAGAGTTAGTTCGAGCATGCAAAGTTAGAAGTACAACTTGCACTTTGTAAAAATGTTTTATGCAACTCTTTTTTGCATTGCATATGCATGGTTCTAATATTTTAGAGCTTTTACGCGTGACTAGAAAATGTAAAATCTTCCAAGAACAGAAAGAGAATGTGAGTGTTTCTCAGCAATACAAAGCAGGCTTATGCAATATATCTTTAATACAAAGCGTGCATAAGCAGTAAAACTTCTTTTAGAGCCAGAGTTAATTCATGCATGCAATGTTAGAAGTACAACTTGCACTTTATAAAAATGTTTCATGCAGCTCTTATTTGCATTGCAAATGCATGGTTCTAATATTTAAGAGCTTTTATGCGTAACTAGATGTTGTAAGATCTTCCAAGAACAGAAAGAGAATGTTAGTGTTTCTAAGCAACAAAATGCATGCATATGCTGTATAGCTTTAATACAAAGCGTGCATATGCTGTAAAACTTATTTTAGAGCCAGAGTTAGTTCGAGCATGCAATGTTAGAAGTACAGCTTGCACTTAGTAAAAATGTTTCATTCAACTCTTTTTGGCATTGCATTTGCATGGTTCTAATATGTTAGAGCTTTATTGCATTTCTCGAACTTGTAAGATCGTCCTTGCACGGAAAGAGAATGTAAGTGTTTCTTAGCAATACAGGGCTTGCATATGCAATATATCTTTAATACAAAGCGTGCATATGCTGCAAAACTTCTTTTTAACTGAGAGTGAATTTATGCATGCATTTGTTAGACGTACAACTTGCACTTTTTAAAAATAATTCATGCAACTCTTTCTGGCATTAAATATGCATGGTTCTAATATTTTAGAGCTTTTATGTGTAAATAGAAAATGTAAGATCTTCCAAGCACAGGAAGAGAATGTTAGTGTTTTTAAGCAATACAAATCATGCATATTCAGTATAGCTTTAATACAAAGCGTGCATATGCTGTAAAACTTCTTTTAGAGCCAGAGTTAGTTCATGCATGCAACGTTAGAAGTACAGCTTGCACTTTGTAAGAATGTTTCATGCAGCTCTTATTTGCATTGCATATGCATGGTTCTAATATGTTAGAGCTTTTATGCATACCTAGAACATGTAAGATCTTCCATACACAGAAAGAGAATATGAGTGTTTCTAAGCAACACGAAGCTTGCATTTGAATATAAGCTTCAATACAAAGCAAGCATATGCTGTAAAACTACTTTTTAAGACAGAGTTTGTGCATGCAATGTTAGAAGTACAGCTTGCACTTTGTAAAAATTTTTAATTCAACTCTTTTTGGCATTTCATATGCATGGTTCTAATATTTTAGACCTTTTATGTATAACTACAGAATTTAAGATCTTCCAAGCACAGGAAAAGAATGTTAGTGTTTCTAAGCAATACAAAGCATGCATATGCAGTATAGCTCTAATAGAAAGTGTGCATATGCTGTAAGATTACTCTTTCGAGCCAGAGTTCGAGCAAAACCAGAAAATGTAAGATCTTGACAGATGTTAGTGTTTCTAAGCAATACAATAAAGCTTCAATGCATATGCTGTAAAATTTATTTTTCAGCCATAGTTCGTTTGTGCATGCAATGTTAGAAGTACAACTTGAACTTTTTAAAACTGTTTCATGCAGCTCTTATTTGCATTGCATTTGCATGGTTCTAATATGTTAGAGCTTTTATGCATGTTTAGCGAATCAGCTCAAAGGGGAAATATGAATATTTAATCATAAATTAATGTTAATAGCAGAGTTTGCCCCCTTGAATGATGATAGTTATAAAAATTAAATCTTATTTGCAATGCAGAAAGAGCTTTTTCAGTGTGTTACAAGTTCTATGCACAGCACGTCATGTTAGAACTTCAAAACACATACTGCTTAATTTAAGGCTTCTATTTAGCGCCAAGGCTTTGTTAGTGCTTCTGAACAAATGATGAGAATGCAAGCCCACATGTGCTGCAAAGCTTTTTCAAAGTGAGAGAAAGTTGGTTTAAGCAATGTTAAGAGCAGAGTTTGCCAACATGAAGGATATTTCTTATGAAATTAAATCTTATTTGCAATGCAGAAAGAGCTTTTTCAGTGTGTTACAAGTTCTATGCACAGCACGTCATGTTAGAACTTCAAAACACATACTGCTTAATTTAAGGCTTCTATTTAGCGCCAAGGCTTTGTTAGTGCTTCTGAACAAATGATGAGAATGCAAGCCCACATGTGCTGCAAAGCTTTTTCAAAGTGAGAGAAAGTTGGTTTAAGCAATGTTAAGAGCAGAGTTTGCCAACATGAAGGATATTTCTTATGAAATGAAATCTTATTTGCAATGCAGAAAGAGCTTTTTTAGTGTGTCACAAGTTCTATGCACAGAACGTCATGTTAGTACTTCAGTACACAGTTTATGTAGTTTAGGGCTTCTATTTAACACCAATGCTGCGTTAGTGCTTCTAAGCAAACGAAGATAAATCAAGTCCACATATGCTGCAAAGCTTCTTTCCCACTGAAAGAAAGTTGGTTCATGCAATGTTAAGAGCAGAGTTTGCCCACATGAAGGATGTTTCTTATAAAATGAAATGAAGGATGTTTCTTACTTATGAAATGAAATCTTATTTACAATGAAGAAAGAGCTTTTTCACTGTGTTACAATTTCTATGCCCAGCAAGTCATGTCAGAGCTTCAGTGAACAGCCTACTTAGTTTAGGGCTTCGATGAGCACTAATGCTGTGTTAGAGCTTCTGAGCAAATGATGAGAATGCAAGCCCACATATGCTGCAAAGCTTTTTTTTAAGTTAGTGAAAGTAGGTTCATAAAATGTTAAGAGCAAAGCTTGCCCACACGAAGGATATTTCATATTTATGAAAGATTTCTTTTTTACAATGAAGAAAGAGCTTTTTCACTGTGTAGCGTCTGGACCAATCAAACACACAATATATATTTTGTTAGCTAGATTTAACAAATACTTTGTAACACCCCTCAGTTAACAAGCCATATGACGACCTATGGACCCTTCCCCCCGAAATGCGTAAGACCCCAGGAAGCCGAACAGGCCCCTGGTTCCATGGCAACCAACTGGGTTTA
>NW_015506421.1:213391-214297 GCF_001515645.1 Sinocyclocheilus grahami | reverse complement strand
TCTTTACTGCGTTAAGCTTTTAACCCTTTCCTATACAAACTGTGTGTGTGTGTGTTTATGTAGTGTGTTAGACCAGTTTATGTGTTTATGTAGGATGGTAGACCAGTTTAAGTGTTTATGTAGTATGTTGGGCAGTTTAAGTGTTTATGTAGTTAATAAAACCTTACTTGTATCACACTTGACGTGGTTCATTGTTTGCTCATAACTGGAGTCACTTAATCATGCAGATTTATGCTACAAGCTTTTGTAGACTTGTACAGTAAGGAAGTTATTTCCCTTAACCAGGAAATTAACGTCTTAGAATTGACAAGACAGTTGACCCTGAGAGGTCAGCTAAATATCTACAGCGGATCTAAAATATTCATAATTAATTATAATTAGTTATGATTAATTATTCATATTTCCATGAGCTGAGTCGCTACAGATTTTGGTGGAGAGCATGATAAAACTAAAGTTATGAGTTAAACACTGTCAACCTAAAAGTGTGTGCGTGATAGTCCAGGTTAAAATAGGGTGTGACTTGAGATGCGCTGTTGTGTTCCTATTTGCTGGCTTGTTTAGATGCAGATAAAGTGGGGGTTTGAATTGGTACCGCTATTATGATTGGAAGAGTCTTTATGTATTTCATGCTTAATGGTATCAGTGTAAGGTTAATCTGATTTTAGCAAAGGAACCCTAATTTCAGTATTAAAGCATAAATCTGTTCTGACAAATCATAAGTCTGAATCTCAGCTCAGCTGCATGTCCAAACTGTACCATAATGTATTACTCTGTTTTAGTGAAGAAATCACTAAATTGCAGTATTGTTTAAATTGTTTCTTTGAAGAAGAAATATCAGTACAGTTATATCAAGGTAGATTTGAGTGTTGCTCCTCTTTCTACAGCATAAGGGCCTTAGAGATTATA
>NW_015506421.1:211744-213202 GCF_001515645.1 Sinocyclocheilus grahami | reverse complement strand
CACTCACAGAAGTGCTTATTTAATGCAACAAGTCTTGAAGGACGGAAAGCACCACCTTTTAAAGCTGTGGGCCACTTCTTTTGAAATAGGCAGACACTAAACTGCTCGAATTGCACTGGCATGCATTGGTTACCGTGACAACAACTTGTCAGAGGAAGCGGTAACTTCACATAGCACAACACGCCATCTTGTAAACAAACCACCTGAAGCAGCTAAGCTAACACGACTTAGCATAGTTTCATCTTAGGCTAAGCTACAAAATAGCTTTAACAAATTAGGGGTTAGCACTCTTTAATTGAAGCTTTTAAATACAGCATGTGTGTATGCAGTGTGAAGTAATTTGAATTTAACCTAATCCCTGGTTTCTGATTTTCCCCTTTCTTTTCCTTCTTTTTCTATGTTTCTCAATCTTCAATTCGTCTCAGCGAACTATTTAACTATCTTAGATGAATCCTTCCTGAATGCTATTGCTTAGTTACTAGCTAATTAAATTGAAATTTAATTACATCTTAACTGTCTATCTAGAGAAGAACCGGAAGTGTGAGCAGACTCTTCCAGTTAATCTGACAACAGCACCCACTTCACAGACCTGTGTGTAAACAAAGAACTGCGTGTAAACCAACGCAAACTCTTAAGCTAAGCCCTTTACCTCAACTGCTAGCTGTTAGCATACGACTAACGCTAGATAGGCGTGTAAAGTGTAACTTTTTAACCTCTCTCTCTCTCTCTCTATCCCCGTCACCCCGGTTGTCATTTCCTGTTGATGCCATCACCTCCTCTTTGGATTCAGTTTGGCCAGTCCCTCCCCACATACTTTGGTTTTTACTTGTGTTATTGTTTATTTTTGTTTTGACTTTATTCTACCTCTCTTTAATTTTATAGCATTTATTTACATTTGTTTAGCACAAATGTACCAATTCAGCTAAATTGATTTTTATTAAATTTGAGATTTAATTAAATACATTTTTATTTTATTTTTTAAATATTTTTTTCATTTACTTTCCCTTTTTAATTTCCTATAGCTATTAGGACCCCTTTTGTTTGTTTTGTTCTACTTTTACCTTATTTTAGTCATTTTACCATCACCATCTTCGCGTTTTGTATAGGATTACAGTAGTTCTAGCAACTGTTGTTTCCTTAATGAGTTATACAGGTTATTAGTAGCCTAATCCCTGTTTCCTCTCTACTTTCTCCTCACTCCTCAGTGCCAGACCTAATACATTGAAGGGCAGCTACTGTTCAACACAATGTAGGCCAAGATAGAACTAGGAACAATTCCCACTGTTTCTTTTTCTTTTTCTTTTGATGAGGTATTTGGTGGGTCCCTGCTAGTTTAGCTAACAGTCTAACCCTAGGTTTATGAAGTCTATTGCAGCATCACCCACAAGTGACACCTGCTTAGCCATATCTCTTAGAAAAAAACTAAAATAGGTAAAATCTTCCTTTTCTTTTTTTTTT
>NW_015506421.1:210131-211734 GCF_001515645.1 Sinocyclocheilus grahami | reverse complement strand
GCTACAAAAGGGGGGAAAGGGAGCCAAAGCCTTCTGCTTGACACTTCACAAGTCAGCTCCCTGAAAACCCTGAAAAACTCTGCAGCTGCAGAAGAAAAAAAAAAGTTTAATTCGGGCGAACCGAAACAACGCAGCAAGCCTGCAAGCAGCCCGAGGTGACTTCAATGTCACAAATGAACTGGAATATGCTTGCAGACCACAAGGTGAACAGACAGGGAAAAAACAAAACAGAACTTCCCCTGGCCAGCCCTGCGAGGGGGGGGCAAGAGCCCACTGTTCACACGTCACCACAAGGGGGTGGGGCAGGGACCTTTCCAGAGGATCACTGCAGACACACACACCATGTGACCCCACAGACCCCAACGAGCTGGCCAGAGACAACACATCTGGCAACCTAAATACTGCAGAGACCCTGAGGACATCAAAGAAACTGATCCTGCTGCCTCACCAGCAGCTTAAACCAGCCATCATAAAGGAATTCTCAGACCCAGGGTCTGAACATGGACTGATCGCTGCTGATTCTGAACTTCACAACTCATGCAAAAATGCAAAACCCTTCTACAGGAAGCCCCTAGTCAGAAGAGGATGGAGCCATCATCATGGCAACAGACCCAGGTTCCAGACCAACCACTGGGAAAAGCCATGGCGTCCTCATCCTGCAAACAAATTCTCTGCACACTATGGAATCTCCATAACAGTTCCCGGCAATCCCTGGAACCACCTGCACTCTCACCAGTGAGAGTCTAACAGATAGCCTACTGGCTAACAACATCGATAAACAACCACCTTACCCAGACTAACTCACTTCAGGATGACAGGTGACACAGCCTCGACACCTGCTGCATAAGCTCGAGGACCCACACCTTGCTACAGCCTACATCACCACAGCGCACCACCTGACAGCATCCACCATGGCACCACAACCACTCCTGGAGGCACCAACAGCCAGAGAGCCACCATTGTCTCCCAGCCGTGAGTGGCAGGGGTTTGTTCGATTGTTCTGCACCTTTGACATCGCTCGTTGTTGTCTATTCTATGGACAACAACGCCCGAAGAGGGGGAATTTGTAGCATCTGGACTAATCAAACACACAATATATGTTTTGTTAGCTAGATTTAACAAATACTTTGTAACCCCCCTCAGTTAACAAGCCATATGAGGACCTATGGACCCTTCCCCCCGAAATGCGTAACACCCCAGGAAGCCGAACAGGCCCCTGTTCCATGGCAACCAACGCAGATATCACTGGGTTTATTGCCCAGAGGAATGTGAGCAGAGAGACTCTCAAAGCATTTTCCATAGCAAGAGGCACAATACACAGTAGAAATGGACTTTTCTACTAATTCATTAATAGGAAAACCTTTCTTTGAATGAACAGTGTATCCTTCAGGTCATTGTGTCTATTATTGTCATCGTGTATTTTGTCTTTTGAGATTGTATACTGTTTTATGCAGGTTTATGATCGAAACACTCACTCCTGTCAGCATACATATATATATATATTACCCTACCATGTTTAGTATCTATGAATTAGTATTCGGATGATCTAATTGAGAGTGTATATTGTATGTTTATACCTATGCAACATATTAGTGTTCTAAGA
>NW_015506421.1:203511-210015 GCF_001515645.1 Sinocyclocheilus grahami | reverse complement strand
CCTTCCAGGTCATTGTGTATATTATTGTCATCATGTATTTTGTCTTTGAGATTGTATACTGTTTTATGCAGGTTTATGATCGAAACACTCACTCCTGTCAGCATACATATATATATATATTACCCTACCATGTTTAGTATCTATGAATTAGTATTCGGATGATCTAATTGAGAGTGTATATTGTATGTTTATACCTATGCAACATATTAGTGTTCTAAGAATCTTTATTAGTTTGTGCATCCACACCCCAAGCGAATTACATTTGCAAATTACCATGCCCTCAAACAAAGGGTCATAAAAATCCTGCAGCAATTGCCACCACCCGCTTGGAATTTCCGTCTTTCTCATTGGGCAAGCCCATTTTGAGAGGCGGGAATCTTCTACAGCATAAAGGTCTCACACTAGGGACCCGCCCGGGTTCGGTGGTTCTGTTAGGTTCTGAGAAGATGTGAGCTCCAATGCTCCAGGACATCTTAAGTTGTTGCGCCAGGCCTTCGGCCTTGTCTTCTCCATTCATCAAGTTACTCTGACGCAAACTGGTTCTTTTCATCAACCAACTTCAGCAAGATCCACGTGAGCCTTCAGATTGCATCAAGCCTTTCTTTCAGACAGACGAGACATGCAAGTATCCAAACTTAGTCTTATTAATTGATACATTAGGTAACATTTGCACATTTTCACAAAGGTGTGTTTGAACTAAGAATCTGATGTTCCCTCAGGTGTAAATCTGCTGAATATGCAAAAGGTTCAATAACTTCATGTTCTTATTTCTCTTCTCTTTAAAGGGTTAAGCTTTAACCCTTTCCTATACAAACTGTGTGTTTGTGTGTGTGTATGTGTGTGTTAGACCCGTTTATGTGTTAATGTAGTGTGTTAGACCAGTTTATGTGTTTATGTAGTATGGTAGACCAGTTTAAGTGTTTATGTAGTATGTTGGGCCAGTTTAAGTGTTTATGTAGTTAATAAAACCTTACTTGTATCACACTTGACGTGGTTCATTGTTTGCTCATAACTGGAGTCACTTAATCATGCAGATTTATGCTACAAGCTTTTGTAGACTTGTACAGTAAGGAAGTTATTTCCCTTAACCAGGAAATTAACGT
This sequence comes from Sinocyclocheilus grahami, assembly GCF_001515645.1. Classification (NCBI taxonomy): domain Eukaryota; kingdom Metazoa; phylum Chordata; class Actinopteri; order Cypriniformes; family Cyprinidae; genus Sinocyclocheilus; species Sinocyclocheilus grahami. The sequence continues at coordinate 208,912 of NW_015506421.1, read as the reverse complement.
TCTTAGAATTGACAAGACAGTTGACCCTGAGAGGTCAGCTAAATATCTACAGCGGATCTAAAATATTCATAATTAATTATAACTAGTTATTATTAATTATTCATATTTCCCATGAGCTGAGTCGCTACAACTGTGTTACAAGTTCTATGCACAGCAAGTTCACAGCTTCAGTGAAAAGCCTGCTTAGTTTTGGGCTTCGATGAGCACAAATGCTGTGATAGTGCTTCTAAGCAAACGAAGAAAAAGCAAGTCCACAAGTGCAGCAAAGCTTCTTTCCCAGTGAGAGAAAGTTGGTTCATGTAATGTTGAGAGCAGAGTTTGCCCACATGAAGGATGTTTCTTATCAAATGAAATCTTATTTGCAATTAAGAAAGAGCTATTTCACTGTTACAATTTCTATGCCCAGCAAATCATGTCAGAGCTTCAGTGAACAGCCTGCTTAATTTAGGGCTTTGATGAGCACCAATGCTGTGTTAGTTAGTGCTTTTGAGAAAATGATGAGAATGCAAGCCCACATGTGCTGAAAAGCTTCTTTCCCAGTGATAGAAAGCTGGTTTAAGCAATGTTAAGAGCAGAGCTTGCCCACATTAAGGATGTTTCTTATGAAATGAAATGAAGGATGTTTCTTACGAAATTAAATCTTATTTACATTGAAGAAAGCGCTTTTTCACTGTGTTACAATTTCTATGCCCAGCAAGTCATGTCAGGGCTTCGATGAGCACCAATGCTGTGTTAGTTTGTACTTCTGAGCAAATGATGAGAATGCAAGCCCACATATGCTGCAAAGCTTCTTTCCCAGTGAGAGAAAGTTGGTTCATGCAATGTTGAGAGCAGAGTTTGCCCACATGAAGGATGTTTCTTATGAAATCTTATTTGCAATGCAGAAAGAGCTTTTTCAGTGTGTCAAGTTCTATGCACAGCACGTCATGTTAGAACTTCAATACACAGCCTACCTAGTTTAGGGCTTCTATTTAGCACCAATGCTCTGCGAGGGCTTTTAAGCAAATGAAGAGAAAGCAAGTCCAGATCTGCTGCAAAGCTTCTTTTATGTGAAAGACAAAGTAGTTTCATGCAATGTTAAGAGCAAAGCTTGCCCACATTAAGGATGTTTTATATTTATTAAATGAAATCTTATTTGCAATGAAGAAAGAGCTTTTTCAGTGTGTTTCAAGTTCTATGCACAGCACGTCATCTTAGAACTTCAATACACAGCCTACCTAGTTTAAGGCTTCTATTTAGCACCAATGCAGTGTTAGAGCTTCTAAGCAATCAAAGAAAAAGCAAGTCCACATGTGCAGCAAAGATTCTTTCCCAGTGAGAGAAAGTTGCTTTATGCAATGTTAAGAGCAGAGCTTGCCAACATGACGGATGTTTCTTACTATCAAATGAAATCTTATTTGCAATGTAGAAAGAGCTTTTTCAGTGTGTTACAAGTTCTATGCACAGCATGTCATGTTAGAGCTTCAATGCTCAACCTACTTGGCTAAGGGCTTTTACGGGCACTTGTGCTAAGTTATTTTAAGCAAATGAAGAGAAAGCAAGCCCACATATGCTGCACAGCTTTTTTCACAGTGAGAGAAAATAGGTTAATGCAATGTTAAGAGCAAAGCTTGCCCACATGAAGGATGTTTCATATTTATGAAATTATATCTTATTTACAAGGAAGAAAGTAACCCAGCAAGCCATGTCAGAGCTTCAGTGAAGAGCCTGCTTAGTTTACGGCTTCGATGAGCACCAATGCTGTGTTAATGCTTCTAAGCAAACAAAGATAAATCAAGCCCACATGTGCTGCAAAGCTTCATTCCCAGTGAGAGAAAGTTGCTTTATGCAATGTTAAGAGCAGAGCTTGCCCACATAAAGGATGCATTAGTGCTTAAACAGAAGCCTTAAACTAAGCAGTCTGTGTATTGAAGTTTTAACATGACGTGCTGTTCATAGAACTTGTAACACACTGAAAAAGCTCTTTCTTAATTGCAAATATGATTTCATTTGATAAGTAAGAAACATCCTTCATGTGGGCAAACTCTGCTTTAACATTGCATGAAAAAACTTTCCTTCACTGGGAAAGAAGCTTTGCTGAACATGTGGACTTGCTTTTTCTTCGTTTGCTTAAAAGCACTAACACAGCATAGGTGCTAAATAGAAGCCCTAAGCTAGGTAGGCTGTGCCCTGAATTTCTGACATGTCTTGCTGAGCATAGATCTTGTAACACACTGAAAAAGCTTTTCCTTAATTGCAAATAAGATTTCATTTGAGAAATAAGAAACATCCTTCATGTGGGCAAACTCTGCTCTCAACAATGCATAAACCAAATTTCTCTCACTGGGAAAGAAGCTTTGTGGGGGCTTGCTTTCTCTTTGTTTGCATTGAAGCACTATCACAGCATTGCTGCCCATCGAAGCCCTAAACTGAGCAGGCTGTGTATTGAAGTTCTAACATGACGTGTTGTGCATAGAACTTGTAAGACACTGAAAAATCTCTTTCTTCATTGTAAATAAGATATAACTTCATAAATATGAAACATCCTTCCTGAACTAACTCTGGCTCTAAAATAGGTTTTACTGCATATGCACGCTTTGTATTAAAGATATATTTGCATATGCATGCTTTGTATTGCTGAGAAACACTAACATTCTCTTTCTGTTCTTGGAAGATTTTACATGTTCTAGTTACGCGTAAAAGCTCTAAAATATTAGAACCATGCATCTGCAATGCCAAAAAAAGTTGCATGAAACATTTTTACAAAGTGCTAGTTGAACTTCTAACAATGCATGCATAAATTCACTCTCAGTGAAAAAGAAGTTTTGCAGCATATGCACGCTTTGTATTAAAGCTATATTGCATTGGAATGATTTGTATTGAAGATATATTGCATATGCATGCTTTGTATTGCTGAGAAACACTAATATTCTCTTCCTGTGCTTGGAAGATCTTAAATTCTCTAGTTATGCATAAAAGCTCTAAAATATTAGAACCATGCATATGCAATGCCAAAAAGAGTTGCATGAAACAATTTTTCGAAGTGCAAGCTGTACTTCTAACATTGCATGCTCGAACTAACTCTGGCACTGAAAGAAGTTTTACAGCATATGCACTCTTTGTATTAAAGCTATATTGCATATGCATGTCCTGTATTGCTAAGAAACACTAACATTCTCTCTCTGTGCATGGACGATCTTACATGTTCTTGATATGAAATATAGCTCTAACATATTAGAACCATGCAAATGCAATGCCAAAAATAGTTGAATGAAACATTTTTACAAATTGCAAGTTGTACTTCTTACAATGCATGCATAAATTCACTCTCAGTGAAAAATACGTTTTGCAGCATATGCACGCTTTGTATTAAAGATAAATTGCATATGCATGCTTTGTATTGCTGAGAAACACTAAGATTCTCTTTCTGTTCTTGGAAGATTTTACATTTTGTAGTTACGCGTAAAAGCTTTAAAATATTAGAACCATGCATATGCAATGCCAAAAAGAGTTGCATGAAACATTTTTAAAAAGTGCAAGTTGTACTTCGTACAATCCATGCATAAATTCACTCTCAGTGAAAAAGAAGTTTTGCAGCATATGCACGCTTTGTGTTGCTTAGAAACACTCATATTCTCGTTCTGTGTATGGAAGATCTTATATGTACTATGCATGCTTAAAAGCTCTAAAATATTAGAACCATGAATTTGCAATGCAAATAAGAGCTGCATGAAACATTTTTACAAAGTGCAAGTTTTACTTCTAAAATTGCATGCATGAACTAACACTGGCTCTAAAATAAGTTTTAATGCATATACACGCTTCGTATTGAAACTTATCTGCATATGCATGCTTTGTATTGCTAAGAAACACTAATATTCTCTTCCTGTGCGTGGAAGATCTTAAATTCTCTAGTTATGCATAAAAGCTCTAAAATCTTAAAACCATGCATATGCAATGCCAAAAAGAGTTGAATGAAACATTTTTACAAATTGCAAGCTGTACTTCTAACATTGCATGCTCGAACTAACTCTGGCACTAAAAGAAGTTATGCAGCATATGTAAGCTTTGTGTTGCTTAGAAACACTCATATTCTCGTTCTGTGTATGGAAGATCTTATATGTGCTATGCATGCTTAAAAGCTCTAAAATATTAAAACCATGAATTTGCAATGCAAATAAGAGCTGCATGAAACATTTTTAAAAGTGCAAGTTGTACTTCTAAAATTGCAAGCATGAACTAACTCTGGCTCTAAAATAAGTTTTACTGCATATGCACGCTTTGTATTAAAGATATATTGCATTGGCATGATTTGTATTGAAGATATATTGCATACGCATGCTTTGTATTGCTGAGAAACACTAACATTCTCTTTCTGTTCTTGGAAAATTTTACATGTTCTAGTTACGCGTAAAAGCTCTAAAATATTACAACCATGCATATGCAATGCCAAAAAGAGTTGCATGGAACATTTTTACAATGTGCAAGTTGTACTTCTAACAATGCATGCTCGAACTAACTCTGGCACAAAAAGAAGTTTTACAGCATATGCACGCTTTGTATTAAAGCTATATTGCATGTGCATGTCCTGTATTGCTAAGAAACACTAACATTCTCTTCCAGAGCTTGGAAGATCTTAAATTGTCTAGTGATGTATAAAAGCTCTAAAATATTAGAACCATGAATTTGCAATGCAAATAAGAGCTGCATGAAACATTTTTACAAAGTGCAAGTTGTATTTACAATGCATAAATAAATTCACTCTCAGTGAAAAATAAGTTTTGCAGTATATGCACGCTTTGTATTAAAGCTAGACTGAATTGGCATGATTTGTATTGCTTTGAAACACTAACATTCTTTTCCTGAGCTTGGAAGATCTTAAATTGTCTATTTATATATAAAAAATCTAAAATCTTAAAACCATGCATATGCAATGCCAAAAAGAGTTGTATGAAACATTTTTACAAATTGCAAGCTGTACTTCTAACATTGCATGCCCGAACTAACTCTGGCACTAAAAGAAGTTTTACAGCATATGCACCTTTTGTATTAAAGCTAGACTGCATTGGCATGATTTGTATTGATTTGAAACACTAACATTCTCTTCCTGAGCTTGGAAGATCTTAAATTGTCTAGTGATGTATAAAAGCTCTAAAATATTAGAACCATGCATATGCAATGCCAAGAAGAGTTGCATGAAACGTTTTTACGAAATGTGCAAGTTGTACTTCTAACAATGCATGCATAAATTCACTCTAAGTGAAAAAGAAGTTATGCAGCATATGCAAGCTTTGTGTTGCTTAGAAACACTCATATTCTCGTTCTGTGTATGGAAGATCTTATATGTACTATGCATGCTTAAAAGCGCTAAAATATAAGAACCATGAATTTGCAATGCAAATAAGAGCTGCATGAAACATTT
>NW_015506421.1:201857-203275 GCF_001515645.1 Sinocyclocheilus grahami | reverse complement strand
ATGAAACATTTTTACAAATTGCAAGTTGTACTTCTTACAATGCATAAAGAAATTCACTCTCAGTGAAAAATAAGTTTGGCAGCATATGCACGCTTTGTATTAAAGATAAATTGCATATGCATGCTTTGCATTGCTGAGAAACACAAAGATTCTCTTTCTGTTCTTGGAAGATTTTACATTTTGTAGTTACGCGTAAAAGCTCTAAAATATTAGAACCATGCATCATGCAATGCCAAAAAGAGTTGAATTAAACATTTTTACAAATTGCAAGTTGTACTTCTTACAATGCATAAATAAATTCACTCTCAGTGAAAAATAAGCTTTGCAGCATGTGCACGCTTTGTATTAAAGCTATACTGCATATGCATACTTTGAGTTGCTTAGAAACACTAACATTCTCTTTCTGTTTGTGGAAGATCTTACATTTTCTAGGTATGCATAAAAGCTCTAAAATATTAGAACCATGCATATGCAATGCCAAAAAGAGTTGCGTGAAACATTTTTACGAAATGTGCAAGTTGTACTTCTAACAATGCATAAATAAATTCACTCTAAGTGAAAAAGAAGTTATGCAGCATATGCAAGCTTTGTTTTGCATAGAAACACTCATATTCTCGTTCTGTGTATGGAAGATCTTATATGTTCTATGCATGCTTAAAAGCTCTAAAATATTAGAACCATGCATATGCAATGCCAAAAAGAGTTGCGTGAAACATTTTTACGAAATGTGCAAGTTGTACTTCTAACAATGCATAAATAAATTCACTCTAAGTGAAAAAGAAGTTATGCAGCATATGCAAGCTTTGTTTTGCATAGAAACACTCATATTCTCGTTCTGTGTATGGAAGATCTTATATGTTCTATGCATGCTTAAAAGCTCTAAAATATTAGAACCGTGAATTTGCAATGCAAATAAGAGCTGCATGAAACATTTATACAAAGTGCAAGTTGTACTTCAAAAATTGCATGCATGAACTAACTCTGGCTCTAAAATAAATTTTACTGCATATGCACGCTTTGTATTAAAGATATATTGCATATGCATGCTTTGTATTGCTGAGAAACACTAACATTCTCTTTCTGTTCTTGGAAGACCTTACATTTTCTAGGTATGCATAAAAGCTCTAAAATATTAGAACCATGCATATACAATGCCAAGAAGAGTTGCATGAAACGTTTTTACGAAATGTGCAAGTTGTACTTCTAACAATGCATGCATAAATTCACTCTAAGTGAAAAAGAAGTTATGCAGCATATGCAAGCTTTGTGTTGCTTAGAAACACTAACATTCTCTTTCTGTTCATGGAAGATCTTACATTTTCTAGGTATGCATAAAAGCTCTAAAATATTAGAACCATGAATTTGCAATGCAAATAAGAGCTGCATGAAACATTTTTACAAAGTGCAAGTTGTACTTC
>NW_015506421.1:200121-201743 GCF_001515645.1 Sinocyclocheilus grahami | reverse complement strand
TATATTGCATATGCATGCTTTGTATTGCTGAGAAACACTAACATTCTCTTTCTGTTCTTGGAAGATTTTACATGTTCTAGTTACTCGTAAAAGCTCTAAAATATTAGAACCATGCATATGCAATGCCAAAAAGAGTTGCATGAAACATTTGTACAAAGTGCAAGTTGTACTTCTAACAATGTATGCATAAATTCACTCTCAGTGAAAAAGAAGTTTTACAGCATATGCACGCTTTGTTTACAGCATATTTACAGCTATATTGCATTGGCATGATTTGTATTGAAGATATATTGCATTTGCATGCTTTGTATTGCTGAGAAACACTAACATTCTCTTTCTGTTCTTGGAAGATTTTACATGTTCTAGTTACGCGTAAAAGCTCTAAAATATTAGAACCATGCATATGCAATGCCAAAAAGAGTTGCATGAAACATTTTTACAAAGTGCAAGTTGTACTTCGTACAATGCATGCATAAATTCACTCTCAGTGAAAAATAAGTTTTGCAGCCTTTTGCAGATCTGCCCTTCTTGGAAGATCTTACATTTTCTAGTTACGCATTAAAGCTCTAAAAAATTAGAACCATGCATATGCAATGCCAAAAAGAGTTGCATGAAACATTTTTACAAATTGCAAGGTGTACTTCTAACATTGTATGCATAAATTCACTCTCAGTGAAAAATAAGTTTTGCAGCATATGCACGCTTTGTATTAAAGCTATATTGCATATGCATGCCCTGCATTGCTAAGAAACACTAACATTCTCTTTCTGTGTGCAGCGTCTGCGTAGAATCATGCATGATCTTTGGGTTTTTATGGCTTAAGAGACCCTTTTAGCCTTTTGACATTTGCATATAAATTACAGTTCTTGTCAGAGACTTTACGTTGTATGGGGGTTTAAATTGCCAATGGTTCCTCGCCATCAAGGAGATTCTATCCAGTCCCCCCCACTATCATCTCCCCCATCTGACTTCAAACACTGTCCAAAGAGCTGTAAATGACCCCGATGGGCCTGGCTGGCCAAGCAAACTAACACACACACACACACACACAAACACATAAAGACCGTTACTCTATTATACTCTACAAATATATCTGGTATAATGCATGTGTTGTTTGTACGTTTCCCTATTTAGACTAGCTGAGTTACCACTCGTTATTTGAATTAGTTAAAGCCATAAACACTGATATTCAGGTGTATGTATGTATCTTTGGTTTAATCTATTCTAAATGTTTGTTTCTTGGTATCAATATTATCTGCTTTTCTTTCCACAAACAATGATGTACAGTATGTGATTGTGAAACGCATCATACGATTTGTACTATATTTTGGGTTAAAACTACAGAAATTCCAGACCGGCCATAAAACACGCAAATGAGCCATGAAGGGAACAAAGGAAACTTCTCCCGCTCAAAAATTCACACCCGGTAAAGATTATGAAACATCTGGTTGATTATGAGATGCATTATTTGAATGCTTGGCCAAAGAGTTGTTCTGGTGGATGTGATTTCACAGAGGTTCAGGATGAGATTAGATAGATAGTCGTCGTAGATAACAACAAACTTAAATAGATGTCTGTGATGTAGGGAAATTGTTCCATTTTACTTCATTTTAGTTAAATTT